>NC_053430.1:53025334-53185643 GCF_007990345.1 Gossypium hirsutum | reverse complement strand
GCGATAAATCGCCATTCCTTCGGTACTCCGTGCAGTGCACTGACTATGAATAATGCAGACTTCATATGCAGCTAGTACTCCATGGAACTCCTCCGTCAACCAAAAAATCCCAACCCGATTCATATGTAATTCACACAATCTTATACATAATCATATCTCAAAACTTTTCACATTCATTTGACATGTCAGCATGGTCCTCAATACACATTTATAATGGACAGTGTTCCATCTCAATACTTGTGTTGTACAATTATGGTTCTTTCACATACTTTACGTTTTCATTGTGCATAATAACACCCTTTCAGTATACATAAAAATATCCATGTGTTAACCATACAACTTAATTCAACAATTATCATTCAACAACATTGTACGTCCTATTAGGGCTAGTGAACTTAAGCTCGATTAGGCCAATGAACAGTGGTCGAACCAAACTGATGAATTTATGACGGGTGTTAATTTATGTTTGACTAATTGAAATAGGTGAAAACTGTGTTTCTAGTTCATAAGTACTTGATTGAAGGGGGTTTTAGTAGAGGTCCTAATGGATTAGACCTTTATACTTTATTGGACAATGGCACGTAGACAATTTAAGAAAGGCCTTAAGGGTATTTTGTCATTTGGTAATTAAAGAAATAAAATGGGAAAATAAGCCAAATTTTTCCCCATCTACTTCTTGGCGAAACTTTTTTCACCATGCTAGGTTTTTCCAAGCTTTCAAGCTCATATAAGTGCATTCAAGCCCGTTTTAATGTTCTTTACATTTTGAATCCTCGAGCTCGGTCTACCTATTTCTACCATTATTTCGAGTTAGGTTTATGTTTAAAAATTTACCCATGAATTATGATGTATTTTGATGTTGATGTGAATATGAATGTTTGAAGTTAGGAGAACGATTTTTCTAAGCGATTTTTAGCGAAAACAAGCAAAACGACATAATCGGTAAAAATACCTAATGTTCATAAGTACATGTTAGAGTGAGAATTTGATGTTGTATAGGAGAGAAAATGTTCATCATGTCATAAAACTAAGATAAGGGCTGAAATTAAATTTCCGAGCCTAGGGACAAAATCGTAATTTTAAAGTTAGGGGGCAAAAACATAATTTTTCCATAATATGATTTTAGATGAAATAGATTATGAGTGTTAAATGAGCTAAATGTGTTGTTATAGATCAGAAAGGTGTGGAACGACCTCGAACGGGGAAGGAAGATTTTGGACTAAATGCAAAATTTACATATTTTGCACCGAGGTAAGTTAGTATGTAAATAATACATTATCTATATTTACGTTTTTACATTTCACATCTTTTATATATTGTAGCTGATTTGAATCATAATCGACTATTGGAAGAATGGAAATAAGTATTAGAAGTGAAATACTTCCTAGTGAACCTTCGGAATCGAAAGATATAGATGGTATGTAGCTAGGTCACATGTATGGTGCTAAGTGCACATATGTGTACAAGAGAGCTACGAGATACTATGTGGTAGCTAGGTCGCATGTGTGGTTCCAAGTGAAGGACACCATGTAGACAGAGAGCTATGGGATAAATGTAGCTAGGTCGCATGTGTGGTTCCAATAGGACACCATGTAGACAAGAGAGCTACGAGATAAATGTAGCTAGGTCACATGTGTGGTTCCAAGTGAAGGACACCATGTAGACAAGAGAGCCGAATGTGTCAAGAGCCGAACTATGTGATGGGTGAACTACGTGCTGAAACCACCAAGCATCGGGGACTCGATCCGAAGTGTTCAACGGAAAATCGACTAAATGAAATTATGTATGACCTTGTAATGAAGTGTAAGAATATACATGTTAACGTATGACTAATAAGCTGGATATGTGATTGGAGGTTGGAAAAATTGTTAAGGATAAGCAATGAATGCAGCCAAAGTGTGAAAGATCAAAATTGATATAAAACTGTTTGGACAGTCGCAGTGATGTGAATTTGAAAAATCACCAAATAGTAAGAATTTAATTAGAGGCTTAATGAGAGATGAAATTAAATCTTAATGAGTCTATTTTCATGTAAAAGAAACAGGGAAAGTAAAGGAATCTTATTTTGAGATATTTATTTTTTATGATACATGTTCAGATGACTACGTGATCCCCTATTCTGACTTTGAAAAATAATTAAAAAATTTTAAAAAATTAATTAATAAATAGTTTATATTCCTAGATTCCTTATTGAGTCTAGTTTAATGAAACAATTTCATGGCTATTTGACTTTTTACAGGAGAAAAAAATTCGTAGTGAACAGAGTCAGATCAGTCAAGCTGTATAACTGGGGAAACTTAACTAATAAACTGTACTAATTGCAGGACCAAAAATTCTAGAATTTTTTTGTAAGAATAATGTGAGTCTAGTTTCAAGAAAATTACAGATTTGATTTTGAGTTTCGTAACTCAAGTTATGTTTATTCATTGAACATGATGCAGGAGGGACAGCTTGATCAATTGGAGTAAATAGTGAAATTAAAATAGATATAATTGAGTTTTTGTAAACATATTAGATTCCTTATTATTATTTATATACTTACTAAGCTATAAGCTTACTTTCTTTTTCTCTTTTGTCTTATAGTGTCATCCAGCTAGCACAAGTTAAGATCGTTGAGATCTGCTCGCACTATCAATACTTTTGGCATTTGAACTAACATTTTGAATTATGCATGTATAGTAGGTTTAGTATTTTTTTACGCGTCATAATTTCCTAGTTTAAAATATGGTTACAGTATTTGACTGATTATTTGTACAAACCATTGAAGTTGGCTAATATTGTTAAAAGCATATGTTTAATGATTCATGATCTAGTTGTGCCATATTTTTGTCTCGGTTTATTTAATGGTATGTGGTATTTCTGTAATACCTGCACCCTGTTCGGTGTGATGCGGGTAAGGGCGTTACATTGTGGTATCAGAGCTATGTTAGTTGGTTCTCAGCCTAATAAGTGTGTGTAAAAGTCTAGCTATAAGGAACTGCACTAATATGTGCTGTCAAATATGCGCATCGCCCTCCGCACAAGGACCGCAACTGTAGAAGTAGACCTGAGACATTGAGACAGGGAGATGAGGCTCGAGATGCCTTTCTTCAAATGATGAACAATTGGTATACTGAGTTTATTCGAGCAAACCCAAATGCTCAACCTCCCCACCCCTCCCATACCTCAGACGGTTCCTGTAGCTGCTCAAGGAATAGATTTGGTAAAATGAACAAGCCTCCGGTCGATAAGATTCGAAAACAATGGGCCGAAGAGTTTAGAGCAAAGATCAATGATGATCCCGAGAAAGCGGAGTTCTGGCTTGAATATTGTACCCGTGTATTTAATGAGCTCTCATGTACACCCGAGGAGTGCTTAAGTGTGCTATATCACTTTTGAGAGATTCGGCCTACCATTGGTGGAAGACTTTGGTAGTAGTGGTGCCAAAGAAAGGGTTACTTGGGATTTATTCCAGGAAGAATTTAGAAAGAATACATAAGTCAGTGATTTATTGATCAAAAACGGAAGGAGTTCCTTGAATTAAAGCAAGGTAAGATGTCTATGGCAGAGTATGAACGCAAATTTGTAAGACTCGACAAGTATGCCTAGGAATGTGTGTCCACCGAGGCTATTATGTGCAAAAGATTTGAGGATGGGCTTAATGAGGACATTAAAGTGCTTGTGGGAATTCTGGAGCTGAAAGAATTTGTAGTATTGGTTAACCGAGCTCTAAAGTCGAAGAATTGAATAAGAAAGAAGAAAGCTGCTATTGAGGCCCGAGATGCCAGAAAGAGGCCGATAAGCAAGTCATTTCAATCCCAATCAAAGAGGTCCAAAGGGACAAACCCTCGAATGACATTTTCAGCTGGGGATTCATACAGAGTTCGTGGTAAGGCATATTTGGGGTCTAAAGCTCAAGCTACTTCAGTGGCAAGAGTGGGTAATGTGCGGTCTAGAAAGTTCGAATGTCAGCAATATGGCAGACAACATTTTGGCGAGTGTTGGGGAAACAAGAGAGCTTGTTTCAGGTGTGGTTCTCGCGAGCATTTTATCAGAGACTGTCCGGAGAAAGTTAAAGAAGAAAAATTTCAGAGTGCTAGACAAAGTACTACCACCAGCAGAGGTAGACCACCAAGAAATACTGAAAGTGGAGCTAGCAGTAAACTGTGATGAAAGATTCAGCGGCGAGATCAGAAGCTAGAGCACCTGCTAGAGCTTATACCATACGTGCCCGAGAGGATGCATCATCTCCTGATGTGATTACTAGTACATTTTTTCTCTATGATACTATTATTATTACATTGATTGATCCCGGGTTTACTCATTCCTATATTTGTGTGAATTTAGTATCTAATAAGAAGTTACCTCTTGAGTTTACTGAGTTTACGATTAAAGTGTTGAACCCCTTAGGCCAATATGTGCTAGTTGATAAGGTTTGCAAGAATTGCCCATTAATGATTCAAGGTCACCTTTTTCTGGCTATCTGATGCTGTTACCATTGATGAGTTAATGTTATCTGGGGAATGGACTGGTTGACATTGTATGATGCCAGGTAAATGTAAACAGAAAACACTAGAGTTGAAATGTGAAAATGGTGAAATTTATGGGTTGAAACAGATGAATCAAATAAATTGCCTATGGTGATTTCACACATGTCTGCACAGAAATACATAAGGAAAAGGTGTGAAGCTTATCTTGCCTATGTAATGAATACTGAGATGTCTGAATTGAAGCTTGAAGCAGTGCGATAGTCTATGAATTTCCAGATGTATTTCTAGAGGAATTGCCTGGGTTGCCTCTGAACAGAGAGATAGAGTTTGCCATTGATTTGTTACCGGGGACTACACCGATCTCGATTGCTCCATATAGAATGGCTCCGACTGAATTAAAAGAATTGAAGGCTCAGTTGCAAGAGTTAACAGACAAGGGATTTGTGAGACCGAGTTTCTCTCCCTGGGGTGCTCTTGTATTGTTCGTAAAGAAGAAAGATGGCTCAATGAGGCTTGCATTGATTACCGTTAGCTCAATAAGGTGACTATAAAGAACAAGTACTCGTTACCGAGGATTGACGATTTATTTGATTAGTTGAAGGGGGCAACAATGTTTTCAAAGATTTTTTTGAGGTCCAGTTACTACTAGTTGAGAGTTAAGGAGTCAGATGTGCTGGAAATCACCTTTAGGACAACGTATGGACATTATGAGTTCCTTGTGATGCCTTTCAGCTTAACTAATGCTCCAGCTATATTCATGGACTTGATGAACCGAATCTTTCGACCATATTTGGATAAGTTTGTGGTAGTGTTCATAGATGACATCCTAATCTATTCTCAGGATGAGTCTGAGCACGCCAAACACTTGATAACCATATTGCAGATCTTGAGAGAAAAGAAACTGTTTGCTAAGTTTAGCAAAAGTGAGTTTTGGCTTTGTAAAGTCAGATTTTTGGGACATATAGTCTCAGGTGATGGTATTCGGGTGGATCCGAGCAAAATTTCTGCGATCGTTGATTGGAAACCACCAAAGAATGTATCTAAGGTTAGAAGCTTTTTAGGCTTGGCCGGGTATTATAGACGTTTTGTTGAGGGACTTTCGATGATTGCCTCTCCTATGACTAAGTTGCTGCAATTGAATGTTAAGTTTGAATGGATTGATAAATGTCAACAGAGTTTTGAAAAGCTGAAAGCACGATTGACTGAAGCACTGATTTTAGTACAGCCTGAGCCAGGGAAAGAGTTCGTAATTTATAGTGATGCATCATTGACAGGCCTTAGATGTGTGCTGATACAAGAGGGTAAAGTGGTAGCTTATGCCTCGAGACAGTTAAAATCGCATGAGAAGAACTATCCTACACATGATTTGGAATTGGCCGCTATTGTCTTTGCCTTGAAGATCTGGCGTCATTATTTGTATGGTGAAAAATGCCGAATTTTTACTGGTCACAAAAGTTTGAAGTATTTGATGAATCAAAAGGATTTGAATCTGTGACAGCGGAGATGGCTTGAATTATTGAAAGAGTATGAGCTAGTGATTGATTATCATCCGGGGAAAGCGAATGTAGTGCTGACGCCTTGAGCAGGAAATCTCTTTTTACTTTGAGAGCCATGAATACGAGGTTAGCATTGTCTGATGAAGGGTCAATCTTGGCAGAGATTAGGGCTAAACCGTTATTTCTTCAGCTAATTTCTGATACTCAAAAGAATGATAGTGAGTTGCGAACCAAGAGAACTCAGTGCGAATCAGGTTACGACTCAGATTTTCGAGTTGGACCAGATGACTGTTTGATGTTTCGAGACAGGATATGTGTACCGAAAAATGATGAATTGACTCACTTGATAAATTAGCTGAATTATATATTACTGAAATTGTGAGGTTTCACGGGGTACCTATGTCTATAATATCAGATAGAGATCCAAGGTTTACCTCGAGATTTGGAAAAAGTTACAAGAAGCTTTTGGTACAAAATTGAATTTTAGTACCGCGTTTCATCCACAAACAGATGGTCAGTCAGAAAGAGTAATCCAAGTACTCGAAGATATGCTTAGATGCTGTGTTTTAGAATTTGAAGGCAGTTGGGAGAAATATCTACCTTTGGTTGAATTTGCCTACAATAACAATTTTCAGTCGAGTATACAGATGGCACCATACAAAGCCTTGTATGGTCACAAGTGTCGGACTCCTTTATATTGGACCAAACTTAGTGAGAAACAGATTCACGGAGTTGATTTAGTTAAAGAAACCGAAGAAAAAGTAAAAGTAATTCGTGATTGCTTGAAAGCTGCTTCAGATCGACAAAAGTCATATGCAGATTTAAAAAGAAAAGAGATTGAATTTTAGGTGGGTGATAAAGTGTTCTTGAAGGTGTCACCATGGAAGAAGATTCTAAGATTTGGCCAAAAAGGCAAGTTGAGTCCGCGTTTTATTGGGCCGTACGAGATTATTGAAAGGATTGGACCAGTGGCATATCGGTTGGCTTTATCGGCAGAGTTAGAAAGAATTCATAACGTGTTTCATGTATCAATGTTGCGATGTTATCATTCTGATCCTTCACATGTGATTTCTCCAACAGAAATTGAGATTCGATCACACTTGAACTATGATGAGGAACCGATTAAGATTTGGCTCGAGAAGTGAAACAGTTGAGAAAGAAAGCATATTTTATTGAAAGTGTTATGGCAAATACATGGAGTAGAAGAAGCTACGTGGGAACCGGAGGAAGCCATGAGAAAACAGTACCCAAACCTCTTTACCGATAAGATTTTCAAGGATGAAAATCCCCAAAGGGGGTGAGTTGTAATAGCCCGATTTAGGGCCAAACGGAATAGTGGTTTTGAAACCACAAATTCGAGGTTGAAATTTTATGACTGGGTGTTTAATTTGATGTTTAGGACTAAATTGAAATAGGTGAAAAATGTGTGTTCTAGTTCATAAAGTACTTGATTGAAATGGGGGTTTAAGTAGAGGTCCTTTAATGGTAATTAGACCATTATACTTTATATGGACAAAAATGGGCACGAATAGGACAAAATTTTAAAGAAAGGCCTTAAGGGTATTTTTGTCATTTGGTAATTAAAAGAAATAAAATGGGAAAAATAAGCCAACATTTTGTCCATCCATCTACTTCCTTGGCTGAAACTTGTATGTTCACCATAGCTAGGGTTTTTCTAAGCTTTCAAGCTCAATAGTAAGTGCATTCAAGCCCCGTTTTTAATGTTCTTTACATTTTTGAAATCCTCGTAGCTCGGTCTACCTATTTCTACCATTATTTCGAGTTAGGGTTTATGTTTAAAAATTTACCCATGAATTATATGCATGTATTTTGATGTTTGATGGTAGAATATGAATGTTTGAAGTTAGGAGAACGATATTTCTAAGCGATTTTTAGCGAAAACGAGCAAAATGGCATAATCGGTAAAATGCCTAATGTTCATAAGTACATGTTAGAGTGAGAATTTGATGTTGTAATAGAAGAGAAAAATGTTTAGCATGTCATAAAACATAAGAATAAGGGCTGAAATTAAATTCCGAGCCTAGGGACAAATCGTAATTTTGTAAAAGTTAGGGGCAAAAACATAATTTTTCCATTATGTGATTGTTGGATTGAAATAGATAGTATGAGTGTTAAATGAGCTAAATGTTGTTATAGATCAAGAAAGGTGTGGAATCGACCTCGAACGGGGAAGGAAAAGATTTTGGACTAAATTGCAAATTTCTATATTTGCACCGAGGTAAGTTTGTATGTAAATAATACATTGTCTTTATTTACGTTTTATATTTCAGCATATTTTGAATCATAATCGACTATTGGAAGAATGGAAATATGTATTAGAAAGTGAAATACTTCCTGGTTGAACCTTCGGAATCGAAAGATATAGATGGTATGTAGCTAGGTCACATGTATGGTGCTAAGTGCACATCATGTGTACAAGAGAGCTACAAGATACTATGTGGCAGCTAGGTTACATGTGTGATACGGGATGTATACCATGTAGACAAGAGAGCTACGGATAAATGTAGCTAGGTCGCATGTGTGGTTCCAAGTGAAGGACACCATGTAGACAAGAGAGCTACGAGATAAAGTGGCTAGGTCACATGGTGGTACTAAGTGTTCATGTTCACCATGTGTACAAGAGAGCCGAACTATGTGATGGGTGGAACTACATGCTGAAACCACCAAGCATCGGGACTCGATCCGAAGTGTTCAACGGGAAAATTGACTAAATGAAATTATGTATGACCTTGTAATGATAAGTGTAAGAATACACATGTGTAACGTATGAGTAATAAACTCGATATGTGATTGGAGGTTAGAAAAATTGTTAAGGATAAGCAATGAATGCAACCAAAGTGTGAATGATCAAAATTGATAATAAAACTGTTTGGACAGTCACAGTGACGTGAATTTGAAAAATCACCAAAGTAGTAGGAATTTAATTAGAGGCTGAATGAGTTATGAAATTAAATCTTAATGAGTCTAGTTTCATGTAAAAGAAATAGGGAAAGTAAAGGAATCTTATATTTTGAGATATTTATATTTTGTGATACTTGTTCAGAATGACTACGTGATCCCCTGTTCTGAATTTGAAAAATCATTAAAAATTTTAAAAAAAATAATTAATAAATATAGTTTATATTCCTAGATTCCTTATTGAGTCTAGTTTTATAATGAAACAAATTTAATGTCTATTTGACTTTTTTACAGGGATAAAATCAATTTGTAGTGAACAGAGGTCAGATTAGTCGAGCTGTATGACAGGGGAAACTTTAACTAATAAACTGTACTAATTAGCTGAACCAAAAATTCTAGAAAAATTTTAGTAAGAAATAATATGAGTCTAGTTTTACAAAAATTTTACGGATTTAAGTTTTGAGTTTCGTAACTCGAGTTATGATTTATTCAGTGAACATGACGCAGGAGGGATAGCCTGATCAAATTGGAGTAAATAGTGAAATTAAAAATAGATATAATTGAGTTATTTTGTAAACATATTAGATTCCTTATTATTATTTATATACTTACTTACTAAGCTATAAGCTTACTGTCTTTTCTCTCTTTGTCTTATAGTGTCATCCAGCTAGCACAGGAGTTAGAGATCGTTGAAGATCTGCCCGCACTATCAATACTTTTGGTATTTGAACTAAACATTTTGAATTATGGCATGTATAGTAAGCTTAGTTATTTTGTTATGTGTCATAATTTCCTAGGTTTAAAATATTGGTTACAGTATTTGACCGATTATTTTGTACAAAGCCATTGAAGTTGGCTAATATTGTTAAAAGCATATGTTATAATGATTCATGATCTAATTGGATGCCATATTTTTGTCTCGGTTTTATTTAATGGCATGTGTTATGTTCTGGTAATGCCTCGTACTCTGTTTCGGTGTTGAATGCGGGTAAGGGTGTTATATATAGTGTCGCCAAGCTAGCTCGAAGATCAGAGGATGTCAGAGTTTTCGATCACACTATTAATTGGAAAATTGGGTATAGTTAGATTCAACATTTTTAATATGACATGTATACGGACTTGGTCTTTTTGTTATGTGTCATATTGACTAGCCAAATGTGTTGGCTTATGATGATGTTATGATTCACTTTGTATATGGCCATGAGAGGTGGATCATATTTATTATTTGGGTTGTAACCCTAATCAATTATGCATGCATGCAAATGTGTTTTACCTTGTTGGGGCTGCTTGATGGATGTTTGATGTGGCTTGTGATTGTTTATGATAATGAGTGTGATGGGTGGAATTTTATTAATGTGTATAGGATAGCGAAGATGATTATTCATGAAATTAGTGTGGAATATCTTGGGTAAACCTACTAACTTGAATATGTTATACGTTGACTATTAAAAACATAAAATGTCTATGCTTCATATGATGGAAGTGCTATGTTGTATACCATGAAGTGGGTTTAAGTGTGTGAGTGCTTAAGGGTGGCAAATGGCTTGGAAAATAGCCTAGAAATTGTCTACACAGTTAGACACAGGGGCATGTGTCTAGGCCATGTGTGACACACGGTCTTCCCCATGGGCGTGTGATACCGGCCGTGTGTCCCCTACACCCTAATTAATGTAGAATAGAATACCCAGTAGTAAACACACGGGTAGAGACACAACCGTATGTCTCAGCCGTGTGGAGAATACGGCCTTAGGGCATGGGCGTGTACCCAGGCCATGTGAAGTCTACACTTAAATTTGAGAATTTAATTCATCATACGGCCTAAGCACACGGGCGTGTGCTGTGGCCGTGTGACCTCATTTTGCTAATGACTTCATAGTTAGAGAGTTACACAGGTTGAGGACACGAGCGTGTCCCAAGCTACAAGAACGTGTGTGACCACACGGCCTACCCATATAGGCTTGTGACTCTCTAAAACAATAAAATTTTCTAAGTGTCGAAAAGGTTTTGAAAGTTCTTGGTTTAGTCCCGAACTGCTTCCGATGTATGGTTTGAGCCTCGTAGGCCCTTATAAGGGACAATTTGCATGTGATAGAAAAGTTTTAAATTTGTATGAAATTTTATGGCCTGGTATTCTCTGTTTGCTTGTGTTTAAATTCGGTAAATCCTCGTATCTTGTCCCGCCGTCGGACACAGGTAAGGGTGTTACACCTACTCACACGAGTGTGGGTTGAGATGTTAGGCTACGTAATGCTGCTCACCCTAGCTATTGAGAATCCACAACAAATGAAGGACCTCAGCCATCATTCCGACATCCAAGACCAACACCTGAAACTATAAATAACCCCCTCATGACATGTCATTTGTATCCTAAGTATTCACAAGGTTCAAACAGGACACATTTCATATTCGAATCCTTTAACTTTGTTTCCATTATACCATTTCAAACCTACATTCATGTATTTCACATTTTCTAAACATAGTATTTAACTTAAATATCATCACAACTTAGGCCAACTCATCACATACCAATTTCAAGCAGTTAAACTCAATCACAACATAAATAGATATGTATTAAATCACAAAAAAACATCAAATAACTAATTTAATCAATTTAAGAACTTACCTAATCAAAAATAGTTACGAACACAACACTAATGATTTCTCCACTAACTTTCCTTTGTCGCAATTAAAGTCAGGTTGATTCGTTTCTTGATCTAAATATGATAATTTTCTTCAATTAATCAATGCAAATATCATAAAGTATTGAAATTCATATATTTGACCTCAATCATTATTTTACTCTATTACGCTTCACTTTTACTTTTTATTTAACTTAGTCCCTAAACCCGAAACTTTCAAATTTAACAAAATTAAACTTAAACTTAGCTGGTCGAATTTCATATACTCCCTGTACAACCCATATATTTTAAAATTTTACAATAATTTCATGAAATTTTACTTTTTAATAATTTAGTCTTTAAACTTAGAACTAATGAAAATCACTTTACAAAATAGTCCTATTTAACTACCAAGCTTAATAATCTATCATCAAACTTTAAATACATCACAAATTCATCAATGGCATAAATCAAAACATTTAATAGTTTTAGGAATTAGTCCCTGGATTAGTAGACTAAGCTACAACGACCTTAAAAACATAAAATTATTGAAAATGGACTAGGAAAACATACCATGTAACACCCCTTACTGGAATGACAGAAAAATGTGCAAGTGTACACAATCGCAACAAGTAATAAAGTGACAAGTAAATGTCGAGTTATCGTACCCACAGGGACTGTAAAAGAATTATTTGTGAAATTAATTGTAAAACACTTTGGTGAAGTAAAAATAATTTGGTTGTAGAAGATGGGCAAAAACTATTTAAAAACGAAGTAAATGATTTAAATAAAACAAAAGAGTTCTAGTGCACGATTTCAAATAAGATTTAATCAATGTAACATACTTTTGTTGGATTAATTATATTTCTTGATCTCAGAATTATTAAACTCATGTTTATACTGTTAAGAATAAATTCATAGCAACCTGGTAATTTGCTAACTTATGAACAAATTTACATACAAAAATCCATTCATCTCTTGACATATCTCTATGTCAATTCAATCGACTAAACAGATTCTAGCAAGCAAAACATGCTATTGCACATACATACTCATTAAATTGAACCAATCTATTGCATACCCCTATGTCAATTCAAATGATTAATTAAATCTAATAAGCATATAAAAGACTTTGTGAAGTAACAAGGCATCCCTACCTTGAAACAATTTAATCACAATAATCTTGCAAGTTATGCAAGGCAATAATATCGTCAGATACATTGCTAATTTACCCTTCAGCTACCTTAGAAGAATAAACATGCACTGATTAAGTACTGTGTCAATTAATTACAATTTCAATCCGTTTAAATAGTTAATTCATTAGTTACCTCACAGTCGTAACGCAAGAATAACTTAGGCATGATTTTACTTAACCAAGCAATTTACCGAGGCCTATAACAACATAAAATCATTTTAACAATTCAAGCAGGTAGAATATAATCAACCCAACACAAACATAATTTAAGCTGAAATGATTAAAATAACCAGTTCAATAGCATAAGTATTCATAAACATGTTCGTCAAAACAACAACAAAAATTAAAGAGTTAGGGAACAAGAAGCAAATCTAGTGTTTCTCCGTGGCTTGACTAGTTGCTCCGTTCCTCGTTCTTCATTGGCCTTGGCTTATCAAGGTGGCTTATGAACACCTAATTGCTGCTCCAAAATGGCTGATGGAAGCCTCTTTCTCAAGAGGAGAAATCGACACTTGAACAAGAGGGAAATTGGATGGAAAAATGAGAGAAAAGTGAGAGAGGGAATGAGAGAATGATGTGAAGTGAGGGATGCTTTGAATGATCATCAAGGGTTGGATTTTATAGCTGAATATGGCAGCTAAAAATATCAAAAAGAATCAGCCTAAGAGACTTCCCTTGGCCGGCCACACACATGGCAAAGTTGAGAGTTTCAACTTTGTTATTTTAGGCTTGGGGCAATTTCATAAAGCCACAATTAAAGGAGGGGTTTGAATGCATTTTGAAAGTTCTTCAAAAACCTTTTTGCAAGCATTTTTAATTAGCTAAAATTATGATTTGGGTCAGCCTATGGACGGTTCTGGGCTACCTATTTAGTGCCTGGTTCGGTTCATTCAATATGGTTCAACCAGTGTGGTTCAACTGGACCCTTTCTCCATAATTAATTAAAAATAATTTATTTAACCCAAATTAAATGGGGAATAAATTAAAATTAATTAAATTATGAATTAAACACATTTCTGGTCTGTCTTAGGATGGAAATTAATGTGCCTCGATACTTCAAATTGCTTTTCGATTTTGTGCTTTCAGCAGTTTTAGCCAAGCCAATTTTCTCCCTTTGCCGAATCTGTCGAAAAATAGTCAAAATTAACCAAAATTAAGTATAAAATTAATTAAATTCACCATGTTCATATTTTAACACAATTTAATTATTTTATAAAATTTAATTATTTTTCGACAATAATTTAACCAGATTTGCATGAATTTAAGTAAAAATGGGTATGAAATAGTATATAAATTTTTGTGTTTCCACACCCCCAAACTTAATTCATTGCTCGTCCCAAGTAATGCACAAATTTTGAAAAGAATTTCTTGGAAACACCTTTGAAAAATTCCCTCAGAACAACATTTTTCTCAAAATTATGGATGTAAAATACTTATGCTCAAAGACAAGAAATCTGATAGTTATGCTAACTTAAGTATACATACTGTTCAAATTAAATTCAACAACTTAATATAATAGCAAAATTTAGACTAAACGCTTTTGTAACAAAGACATGTTAAGCCTTACCAATGTAATTTTATTCCCTTTATTCAAGACTAAGCTACAATCATTAAGTTTAACTTATGTCTTCATATGTTGTACGTAGCAATTTCTCTCCACTAATGTAGGTAGCATGAGGACTTTGAATCATTAGGTCTTTAACAAGGTTGTAGCGTGGCTAGGCTAGAGGTAGGTAAAAGATAGATAAACTTAGGCTTTTAAACCCTAGACTTAGCTTGCATCGGACCTTCAAAATAATTACCTTTAATACATCAACTTTCTTTCCTTTCACATGCTCTCTTGTACATCTTATTTTAAGAACTCATGCTCTCTTTTTTTAACACGAGCGTTTTACTGAATGTACTATGATTTTGAAGCATTTGATATTTCTTTTCAACTCCCCCAAACTTATTTTCAAAGAATACTTTGAATAGTGCTGAGTCTAGTGTTTGGGAAAATTTTAAGATAGTTAAGAGCGAAGTGATGGATAAATTTGCAAGGGTTCAAATAAAATTAGTCCATATAGTCTCAAAGTTGGGTTTCAAAGGATAAAAATTTCATCATGGTTGGCTTGAAAGGCTCAAACGATCCAAACAGTAGTTGCCTAAATCATTTCCAATGTTCCATGCTCCCTAGGATTTCGCCTCAAGAAACTACTAAGTCAACTTTAGAGACTTAAACTTTCATGCATACCTAACTTTCCTAAAGAACTAAAAAAATTTTATGGTACGAATTTGCATGCTTTATTAAAAATACATTCATATCATTATTAAGCTAACATAATAATTTGTTGAAAATAATAGAACTTTATTCATACTGAAATTGAGCATACTTAACAAAAT
Source organism: Gossypium hirsutum (assembly GCF_007990345.1). Lineage (NCBI taxonomy): Eukaryota > Viridiplantae > Streptophyta > Magnoliopsida > Malvales > Malvaceae > Gossypium > Gossypium hirsutum. The sequence continues at coordinate 53,170,564 of NC_053430.1, read as the reverse complement.
TCAATTTTTTGAACAAAATAAATCCTAATCATAATTAAAAGAAAAAATTTATTCTGAGTGGAAATAATTCAAATTTTCGGTCTCCCCAACTTAAAATGAACAATGTTCTCATTGTTTAAAGTGAACAAATACTATACACCAAGTAGGATTTTAGAAAAGAGGAGGTGAGTCAATTTGATTGCTTAAGTACCAAGCTCTTTCTAAATACTATACACTTTATACTTTTTGACTTGCTCACATTTTATTAGTGATTTTCCTCACTTGTTTTATTATGCAAAAAATAAATAAATAAATAAATAAAAGATTCCTAATTAAATTTAATCCTAAAAATAGTCTAAGAAAAAAAATAAAGTAAAGTCAAGATCCCCCTTTATTTATTTGCAGATTCTTCCGAATTCGACTCGTCTTTTGCTCCATCATCTTTGTTTTTGCATGAATCACTTCACTCCCTCTTCGATAGTGGACTCCATGGTTCAAATATGAAATTTGGAAACTTAGGCACAAATATAAACGGGTTATGAAATATATATTTTAAATGCATATCTGATTGAGTCATCCTGTATTTTTGAGTATCTCCAGCAATCTTGTTGCTGCAACTACATGTGTTGTAGCATAGCCATTATACCAATCTGTTCACTTCGTGGAATGGTGCTAGTTAAAGGGACTCTCAGAGTCGAACTTAGGAAATCTGTTAAGCGTAGTTTCAGTTTTGGGCAGGTGGTTGAGTAGCTGAGGGTAAGGTTTTAAGTTGAAGAGGGTGGCGATTTTAAGGATAGTTTAGGTGCGGTTAAGGGGTTAAGTGAGATGCACTATTGGGCTACTTGGGAGTGGTGGTGGAGCAAGGTAAGGGCTGTAGGTTTGTGCGGAAAAGGGTTGAATATTTCTCTTCTTAGTGGTGTCTTAAGCCCAATGGCAGCTCCTTTTTGGATCCTAGGCTCCTATACTGAAAATAAACTAAAAAAACACTCAAAGAAATTAATGCTTGGTTTAAACGTTGGCCCTTTATTTAACAAAACAAATACTTAAATTCTTTGGGCTGCTTAGAAAAATATTTTTTTAAAAAAATTACATTAAATTAAACTCCCAAGAAAGACTGGAGAGGTCACGGATGGTCCCGCTTAAGTCCCAATCTCCTAGACAGAGTTTTAATTAATGTAATGAACTAAATAAAATTTTATCTAAGTCTACCGTTTTATTCAAATGAGAAAAAAAAACTAAAAATATAAAATAATGGTAGAGAAAGTGAAGAGAACTCCCTCTATTTTATTTAGGATCATCATTGACCATGGTGGTGTCAAATGGCCATTTGTCATACCAACCATAATCATCTAGGAAGTAATCATATTCTTTCCCAGCAAATCTGTCCAACATGTTATTAGAGAAAGAAAACCCGGAATGACCTTTCCTGGTGGTCTTGTTTAACTTCCTGTAATTCCTACAAATCTTCCAACCCGTGACTCGAATATGTGAAATAATCAATCCAGTACCCTTCTTGTGACTTTCCAAAATCACAAGTGCCTCTTCTTCTTGATCTTTGGTGAACTCAACTGAAATAATGACAGAAAATTCGAAGGCAGACCCAAATAGTCATATTTCAAATGAGGAGACAAAATCTTCAGTTCCAATTTAGCTGGCTCTTCAATCAACGACTTTGGTTGCGTATACTCCCGAGATGATAACCTAATGATTCGAGTGGAACTTCTTGAGTGAATTCCTTCGAATTAGCTTCTAACCAAGCTAAGCATTCATTGTCTTCATCATCAGTTGGTGAATCCTCTAGTAAAATGTGTTCTAATGGATCATCTAAAGAAATGAGCTCTAATTCTGTAGAAGCCAGTAATTCCATCTTCATAATAGCAGAGCAGTCTTCAACTATATCTTGGGATTTAGCAGCATCAAATTCATTAAAAGTCACCTTTTCATCAAAAATTCTTTCAACTGAGTATCTTGTTGCCGCTTCTAGAATCGTTGAGGATATGGCAATGGTGGAATCTTAGCTTTAACCAGACAACTCTTCTATGGAAATTTCTCTGCATCTGACAAGGGTGTTAGATAATCAGAACTAACTGGTTTAGAGTTTACCTCATAAAGGATCACTGAATCTAACTTTTGTGATACAGGAGTTTCAACACTTCGTTGAACTTCCTCTTTGTCTTGAGCTAGAACAAGCTCATCTTGAACCTCTACCACATTGGCTTCCAATGTTTTTCCACTTGGCAAAGAGACTGTTTTATAACGTTCTTTGCCCAAAATTTTTGAATTTTCTGTGTCGTTTGGCCAAATATCTTGGGGTTTATTTCGAAGTTCATTGGTTAGCTGACCCATTTGATTCTCTAGATTTCTTAAAGTGGTATCATTCTTCGCTATGTATACCTTTAGTAGATTCTCAAGATCACTTGAAGATTCAGTTGGTGAGGGTTGTTGCACTTGTTGAGAATATTATGATGGATAATTTGGTTGAAATGGCATAACATAGTCGCTATGGTCCGCCCATTGATTACTCAATGCAGAAATTGGATGATTCTGCCATGAAGATTTGTAAAAATTTGATTTCGGATAATTCCAATACTGATTTCCCATGTAATAATTTGACTCTTGATTCAATGGACAACTTTCAAAGAAAAGGCCATCTTCACAGTATTCACAAGAAATATTCTCGAACTGGTTCAATTATTGACCTGTTAGATTACCATTGAAACTATTAATAGTTATGTTCTTAAGCATAGAAGACATAGAGGATACCCGGGCAGCCAAAGAAGCAAGTGTGTTCACTTTATGTACTCCTGCTGCTCGTCTTTTCGAGGCTGCTCAGTTGGTCGGCCACTGATAGTTATTGCTGGTAATTCTTTCTATAATCCCGTAAGCATCATTATAAGACTTAAAAAGAATGGCTCCATTTGCCGAAGCATCCACCATTATTCTAGTATGAATATTAAGACCAATATAGAAAGTCTCCATTTAAACGCAGCAAGGAATATCGTGATGAGGGCACTTTTGTAGTAACTCCTTGAACCGTTCCCATGCCTCATATAAAGATTCTTCATCAAGTTGCTGAAATGAAGTGATTTCATTTTGGATCTTGGCAGTTAAAGATAGAGGGAAATATTTCATTAAGAAACGTTCAACCAACTCTTGCCATGTAGTTATGGAACTAGACGGTAGGGAGTTCAACCATGCTTGTGCTCTATCTCTTAAGGAGTATGGAAATAATCTCAGTCTCAAGGCGTCCTCAGTCACCCCGACTAGTTTAAATAAGTCACTCACTTCCATGAATAGCCGAAGATGAAGATGTGGATCTTCAGTATGAATCCCACTAAATTGACCCATATTTTGCAACATTTGGAACATGACTGGCTTCAGCTTGAATTGTTGTGCCTCAATTCCGGGTCTTTTAATACTTGGATTGAGCTCGTTGAATAGAGGAATGGCATATTGTGACAGCCCTAAATTGACCCTAGTCGGGAAGTGGTTTCGGGACCGCTAAGCCGAGTCACCGAAGTATTTGGATGTGATAATTATTGTCTAGAATATGTGAATATGAATGTGTGAAAGTTTTAAACTTCGATTTAGTCGATTGCATGTGAACCTAGTTAATAGGACTTATGTGTGACACTTTTGAAATGCGATAGGTTAATTTATAAGGACCTATTTAAGCATGTAGTGAAAATATTGGCTTTGCATGTCAAATACTCCTTTTGTATGCATAGTGGCTGGCCATGATGGAGCATATATTAGACTATGTGGTAAATTTCCATGAAGTGGTCATTATTTTAAGTAAAAGATAATAAAAGAAATACTAAGGATACTAAAAGAAAAAAAAAAGAAAGAGGGAGGCTATCACCTTGTTCTTCTTGGCCGATTGTAGAGAGGAAGATAGGAGGGTAGCATTCGGTCACTTGAAGCTTGAGAAGGTTAGTAAAATTTTGTTATTTTTGAAATTTTAAGCTTAGTTTAAGTCATTTAGCTAGCTCCATATTAGCCCATTTGAAAACTTGGAATTTTTGATGGATGGATGGAGCATTCGGCTATGGTTATTAAAGAAGGAATTTGATTATTTCCTTTAAGTTTTGATGAAGAATGTGTTGAGTAAATTAGGGGTTTGAACACTTAAGGATTCGGCATTGTTCATGATTTTTTTTAGAAGGTGAGTTTGAATGATATGAGTAATGTCATGTATGGGTTTCGGCTTTGATAAGTAAAAATATAAGGGTAATTGAAATGAATAATTGGAGGCTTAATCATCAAGAGGTTCGGCTATGGACTATAAGTGTTAGCTAATTCGGCACAAGAGTATAAATGTTAATTACTTTATAATTGAAGCCTTGAAGAATAGGTTGTGGATCATTAAAGTGTTGAAGGTTAAATCTTTAAGCTTGGTTAATTTGGACATTCGGCTATTCTCATGACACTAGATACAAGGGTATGAAAGGTTATCTATATATATAAGTTTAATTTATTCATGGTAACTTGGCATGTGGATTGGATATATGTTAGTTAATACATGCATTTGGAGGTGATGTGTTAAATAATTAGGTATACGGTTTGGTTTCATTATTGAGTATAAGGGCTAAGTGTTTTAAATTGCCTTTGATGTATACATGTTTATATTGAAATATTAAGGCTATGTTAGCCAATTGAGGGTTTCGGCCAAGATATTCAAATAGATTGGTGTGAATGTTTGAGTGATGAATTTGACTCTTGTGTCAAGTTGGGATGATATGTGTATTTATATAAAACTAAGTGCTGCTAAATAAATTCGATTATGCATGGTATTGAGCTAGTATCATGTTCGTTGGTACATGAGTAGAGCATATGTTTGATGTTTAATATCTAGTTAATAACATCTTTTGTACTTAGTTGTATGGTATACATGTATTAAATCGAATCGCTAAATTGATAAGTTATTTAATAAAATCTACTTGTTGAATCAAGCTCAAGAGCCAAGAGGGTCAAAATCTGATAAAGGAAAGGAAAAAGTGATCGAGTAGTCTATCCACAACTATTCAAAGTATCCGAGGTAAGTCTTCGAGTAATGACCCTACTTGAATTATATTGAAATGATTAGTCATACTATGACGGATAGTCGAATGTACATAGAGACTAAGTTATAAAGCCAATCGAAATCATGCTCTTTGTGAGTGGCTATTGAGCCGAAATTTGAAAGGTTTAATAAATGATTTGTGTTTGAGCCTTAGTAACGAAAATAAGATATGGATGTGTTAAGATTATAGATATATGTGTGCATGAGCATTTGATATATCCGGGCTAAGACCCGAAGGCATTTATGCGAGTTGATATATCCGGGCTAAGACCCGAAGGCATTTGTGCGAGTTGATATATCCGGGCTAAGACCCGAAGGCATTTGTGCGAGTTGATATATCCGGGCTAAAACCCGAAGGCATTTGTGCGAGTTGATATATCCAGGCTAAGACCCGAAGGCAATTATGCAAGTTGATATATCCGGGCTAAGACCCGAAGGCATTCGTGCGAGTTGCTATACCCGGGTTAAGACCCGAAGGCAATTGTGCTTGCGGTTATATCCGGCTAAATTTCGAAGAGACTTGGGTTTGAATGTGAGCGTTTTGTGCTGTAACTAATTCAATTAATATGCTCGACTAACCCGAACGATAAGGTATGTTTGCATGTGCTTCCGAAAAGTCGATTCGTTTTAAATAGTATTCGTGCAATCGGCTAACGAACTTTCGGCTTTTAGATAGGTTGATACCTTGTGTGTATATATGTTGATGAAGTGTGAAGTAAGTATGATTATGAGAATGTGTATCAATAAAGTGATTCAGTTAGCTATGTGAATGTAATACTTTAGTCAAAGCCGATTTCATTACTTGAAACTTACTAAGCTTAAATTGCTTACCCGGTTGCTTTGGCTCTCTGTTTTATAGATTTTGTTCGTTAGCTATCGGATTCGGGATCAACGAAGTCGAAGTCATCCACACTATCAAAGCTCTTTTGGTACTCTTTTTGTTGAACTCTGGATATGGCATGTATAGGACTACCCCTTGTTGTTTTAAGTACTTTTTGTGATGTATGTGTGTACAGCCATGCAAAAATGGCTTGTAGAAGTGGAGTATGGCATTAGACCATTTGTGTTTATGTATGTATATATGGTTTCATGATGTGACTATGGTTTGGAATGGAAGTGTTGGGCAAATGATCAGCCATTGGAATGGCTAAATATGATCATATGTGGACCTATGTATGACAAAACCCCAGTTGGTCCATGGTAACCACGAAATAGGTAAAGTTTACCTTGAAAACAGATGCTGACAGCAGCAGTGGTGTGAATTTGAAAAATCACAAAAATTTGTAGGAATGGAATTAAATAGTGAATAAATTATGTAATCGAACCTTGATGAATCTATTTTCATATGAAAGTAACGAAACAATCATATGAATAGTATATTAAGAGATATTAAAGTTCTTGTGAAACAGGGCCAGAACGGTTTCTGGATCTTCTGTTTCGACTTTGAAAATTTACCATAAACTAACCAGAGATAATTAGGAGTCATACCATATATGTGTAGATTCCTCTCTGAGTCTAGTTTCTATAGAAACAAACGGCATTAGTATTGGAGCCCTGTACAAGGAGATATCCAAGTCGCAATGCGCAAAGGTCAGGGTAGTCGATCCCTGTAACATGGGAGACTTTGACTAATAAACTGTACTAATTGGCCCGACCAAAAATTCTGGAAAAAAATATGTAGATGGGCATGTGAGTCTAGTTTCAGGGAAAAATCACGAAACTGATTTTGTGTTCTGAAACTCAAGATATGATTTTTTTAAAGCGATTATTACGCAGATTGGCAGTGTCTGGAAAATTTTTAAAAGTCTGTTAACACCTCGTGTTCGACTCCCGTGACGGTCTCGGGTTCGGGGTGTTACATTTGATTGGTATCAGAGCTACGGTTTAGTCGATTCTAGGACTACCGTAATGCGTTGGGTCTAGCTATACATGCCATTTTATGTGATTATTTGATAGTGTGGATATTTCTGACATTTGCAAATGTGTTCATTTATAGTAATGGATCCCGATCCCGATCGAGAGGTAGCTGATGATCTTGAGAGTGTAGCGCCTGCTTCCGCACAAGGGACAGCGCCGGCGGACTCTCAACCTAATGCTAGTAACCCGAATGATGAAGCTAGACAAGCTTTCTATAGTGTGATGAATGATTGGTTCAACCAATACATTCGAACTAATACGGCTGTTCCACAACCTCCATTCCCGACTAATACAACCCCCGCACCTACAATACCTCCGGTAACTGACCAAATAAGGTCAAATAAGCCCCCAGTTGACAGAATCTGAAAACATGGGGCCACTGAATTTAAGGCTACGGATAGCGACGATGCCAAGCAAGCTGAATTTTGGTTGGACAACACTATCCGGGTACTCGATGAGCTATCTTGTACACCCGATGAATGCCTAAATGTACTATCTCCTTGCTACGCGATTTTGCCTACTATTGGTGGAGTACTCTGACTTCTTTGTGCCCCGAGAGCAAGTAACTTGGGAGTTTTTCCAAACTGAGTTTCGGAAAAAGTATATCAGTCAGAGATTTGTTGATAAAAACTGAACGGAATTTCTTGAGCTTAAGCAAGGTTCTATGTCAGTTACTGATTACGAGCGAAAAATTTGTTAGACTTAGTAGATACACTCGGGAATGTGTTTCGTCCGAGGCTATCATGTGTAAACGCTTCGAGGATGGGCTAAATGGAGATATAAAAATGTTGTTGGCATTCTTAAATACGAGAGTTCGTAGTACTTGTCGAGCGAGCTTGTAAAGCCGAAGAGCTTAGAAAAGAAAAACAAAAAGTTGATGTGGGGACTGGGGAGTTTCGTAAAAGATCCTCGGGAAAGTCTCTCAACAGGCATCGAAGAAATTTCGAGATGATATGGGCCGTCTAGAGGCACTTCTGGCCTTTTTAGACGAGACCGTGATCGACCCCCTATGGGTACCCGAGGCACTTCGATCGCTAGTGTTGGGAATGAACGTCAAGACAGAACAGAATGTCGATATTGCGGTAAATGGCATTCGGGGAGTTGTAGATTCCATTACCGCTCCTGTTACAAGTGTGGATCAGTTGACCACTTCATTAAAGATTGCCCGAGGCTGTCTGAACAGAATGTAAATCAGAGTGGGAAACCGGGTGTTACCACTGCTCGAGGTAGACCATCTAGAAATATGGGCAATGCTAGTGGTGGTCAGAGAGGATCTAGAGATGCTACGACCAGATCCGAGGCTCGTGCGCCTGCTAGAGCTTATGCTATACGTGCCCGCGAGGATGCTTCTTCGCCTGATGTTATTACCGGTACTTTTACTCTCTTTGACACTAATGTAATTGCTTTGATTGACCCCGGTTCTACTCATTCTTACATATGTGAAACCTTAGCATCCAGTAAGACTTTACCTATTGAGTCTACTGAGTTCGTAATTCGGGTGTCAAATCCCTTGGGTCGTGACGTGCTTGTCGACAAAGTGTGCAAGAAATGTCCCCTAGTAATCCGAGGTTCCTGTTTTCCGGCGGACTTGATGCTTTCGCCGTTTGATGAATTTGATGTTATTCTCGGGTTGGATTGGTTGACCGTGCATGATGCGGTTGTGAATTGCAAAAGCAAGACTATTGATTTGAGGTGCGCGAATAACGAAGTAATCCGAGTTGAGTCTACGGACTTGGATGGGGTGCCAGCTGTAATATCCTCAATGTTGGCCCAGAAATATGTAAGAAAAGGGTGCGAAGCATACCTTGCGTATGTACTGGATGACCAAGAATTAGAAAGGAAACCCGAATCTGTGCCGGTGGTTTGTGAATACCCGGATGTTTTTCCTGAAGAATTGCCGGGTTTACCACCTGTTCGGGAGATAGAGTTTGGTATTGAGCTTGTACCTGGGACTACGCCGATTTCGATAGCTCCGTATCGTATGGCACCAACCGAGTTAAAAGAGTTGAAAGCTCAGTTGCAAGAATTGACGGATAAGGTTTCGCTCGGCCAAGTTTCTCACCTTGGGGTGCACCAGTATTGTTCGTGAAAAGAAGGACGGAACCATGAGGTTGTGCATTGACTATCGTCAACTGAATAAAGTGACGATAAAGAATAAATATCCGTTACCGCGTATTGATGATTTGTTTGATCAACTAAAGGGGGCCTCAGTGTTCTCAAAAATAGATTTGAGATCGGGTTATTATCAGTTGCGGATTTGAGATTCGGACGTACCCAAAACTGCTTTCAGAACGAGGTACGGTCACTACGAATTCTTAGTGATGCCGTTTGGGCTCACTAATGCCCCTGCAGTATTTATGGATTTGATGAATCGGATCTTCAGACCATATTTGGATCGGTTCGTAGTTGTGTTCATTGATGACATCTTGGTCTATTCTAGAGATGAGACCGAACATGCTGAGCACCTAAGACTAGTGTTGCAAATGTTGCGGGATAAGCAGTTATATGCTATGTTCAGTAAGTGTGAGTTCTGGTTAAGAGAGGTTAGCTTCTTGGGTCATGTGGTATCCACATCGGTATTCGAGTTGACCCGAGCAAAATTTCAGCCATACTTAACTGGAAGCCTCCAAGAAATATTACTGAGGTTCGGAGCTTTTTGGGGCTCGCCGGTTATTACCGACGATTTGTCAAAGGTTTCTCGATGATAGCCACACCAATGACGAAGCTACTTCAAAAGGATGTTAAGTTCGAATGGACGGAGAAATGTCAGAAAAGTTTCGATCAACTAAAAACTCATTTGACTGCAGCTCCAATTTTAGTGCAACCCGAATCAGGCAAAGAGTTTGTCATTTATAGTGACGCATCCCTACTTGGGTTGGGTTGCATATTGATGCAAGAAGGTCGAGTTGTGGCCTATGCGTCGAGGCAATTGAAGCCACACGAGAGAAATTATCCGACCCATGATCTCGAACTAGCTGCCATTGTATTTGCTTTGAAAATATGGCGACATTATTTGTTTGGTGAGAAGTGCCATGTATTTTCGGATCACAAAAGTCTCAAATATTTGATGACTCAGCGAGACTTGAATCTGCGACAAAGACGTTGGCTTGAGTTGTTAAAAGATTATGAGCTTGTCATTGATTACCACCCGGGAAAGGCTAATGTGGTTGCAGACGCCTTAAGCCGGAAGTCATTGTTTGCTTTACGAGCGATGAATGTGCATTTGTCTGTTCTACCCGACAATGTGTTAGTAGCTGAATTAAAAGCCAAACCAATATTGACTCATCAAATTCGTGAAGCTCAGAAAGTCGATGATGAATTGGTTGCAAAACGGGCTGAATGTGTTCTGAACAAGGAATCGGAGTTTCAAATTGATGATGATGATTGTTTGAGGTTCAGAAGTCGTTTGTGTGTTCCAAGGAATTCGGGACTCATTTCGATGATTCTGAACGAAGCCCATTGTAGCCGAATGTCAATTCACCCGGGGAGTACGAAAATGTACAACGATTTGAAACGTCGGTTTTGGTGGCATGGTATGAAACGAGACATCTCCGACTTTGTTTCGAGATGTTTAATATGTCAACAAGTGAAAGCAGAACATCAAGTGCCTTCAGGATTACTTCAGCCGATCATGATACCCGAGTGGAAATGGGATCGAGTCACAATGGACTTTGTGTCCGGACTGCCATTGTCAGCAAGTAAGAAGATGCGATTTGGGTTGTTGTCGATAGACTGACTAAGTCGGCTCACTTTATCCCTGTGCGTACGGATTTTTCATTGGATAAACTAGCTGAATTGTACGTTTCTCAGATTGTGAGATTACACGGGGTACCTATTTCTATCGTGTCGGATAGAGATCCGAGATTCACCTCACGATTTTGGAAGAAATTGCAAGAAGCTTTGGGTACCAAGCTGTATTTTAGCACTGCTTTTCACCCCCAAACCGATGGTCAATCCGAGCGGATAATTCAGATACTTGAGGATATGTTCAGATGTTGCATCCTCGAGTTCAGTAGTTCATGGGAACGGTATTTACCTTTGATTGAATTCGCTTACAACAATAGTTTTCAATCAAGTATTAAGATGGCACCTTACGAGGCTTTGTACGGTCGTAGATGCCGTGCACCATTGTTTTGGACCGAGCTCGGTGAAAGTAAAATTTTCGGAGTTGATTTGATTAAGATGCCGAACAGAAAGTAAAGGTAATCCGTGAAAGTCTGAAGGCAGCCACAGATCGTCAAAATCGTATGCGGATTTGAAACGAAAAGACATTGAATATCAGGTGGAAATAAAGTGTTTCTTAAAGTTTCGCCTTGGAAAAAGGTACTCAGATTTGGCTGTAAGGGCAAGTTGAGTCCGAGATTCATTGGGCCGTACGAAATCTCCGAACGAGTTGGTCCGGTTGCGTATAGATTGATTTTGCCCCCTGAACTTGAAAAGATTCACGATGTCTTTCATGTTTCGATGCTTCGACGTTATAGATCCGATCCGTTACATGTGATTAATCCCTCAGAAGTTGAAATTCAATCTGACTTGAGTTATGAAGAAGAACCGATTCGAATCCTAGCTCGTGAAGTGAAAGAGTTGCGAAACAAAAGGGTTTCGTTAGTTAAGGTGTTATGGCTCAAACACGGGATCGAGGAAGCTACTTGGGAAACCGAGAGCTCGATGAAAGAACGATACCCAAACCTATTTACCGGTAAGATTTTCGGGGACGAAAATTTCTTAAGTGGGGGAGAGTTGTGACAGCCCAAAATTGACCCTAGTCGGGAAGTGGTTTCAGGACCACTAAACCGAGTCATAAAAATAATTAACCGTCATAACTTATGCTCATTATATGTACATGTGCATGTGTTTTAAGCTTCGATTTAGTAAATGGCATGTGAATTTAGTCAATAGGACTTCTGTGCGACATTTTTGAAATGTGATAGATCAAAACATAAGGACCTATTAGTGCATGTTGAAAAAGGGGGACTTGCATGTCAATTTCCCCCTCTATTAGTAGTGGCCGGCCATGACAAGCATGGTAGACCAAGTGTGATGGGCAAGACATGTCATAGACATGTTGTGTTGGTGCATCATGGGTGGAAGCAATAAAATAATGAGCATGGTAATTAAATAATGAAAGGGAGGAGTGATGAAAAAAAAGAATGGTCTCATCCATGCCCCCCCATTGCCGTGAGTTAAAGAAAAGAAAAGAAGAATTTTGTTCATCCTTTTCATCTTCTTTTGGCCGAAAATTCTAAGGAAGGAGGAAGGAGTTCTTGCTTCATGTTGGGTTTGGAAGAGGATTAGGAGGAGGTTTGGCCATACTTGTATCTAGATTAAGGTATGTTTGAGGTTGTGCCATGAGATTCATGCATGTTTTTAGTTGCTAGCTTGAGTTCTAATTAGCCCATGGTTCAAATCTTTGCTATGTCATGGGGATGATATTCGGCCTAGGTGGATTTTGTGTTAATGCCATTGCATGCTAAATATGAAGCTTGTTAATGATGCATGTGATGGTGGATTGATGATTCTTGAATCTTCTTTTTAGCATTTTTGAGTGAGCACATATGTGCATTGGTTGCTAGATGGAGAAGAATCGGCTAGCAAGTTGTGTGCTAAGGCCGAATATAAATTTTGCATATTAATGAGTAATGCATGTGTTAAATTGATGGAAAGGGAGAGGATGCTTTACTAGTGTATATATGTGTGTATTAAGCATAAATTGCTTACTCCGTCTCCTTGATTCTCTGTTTTATAGATTTTGGTTCTCCAGCTATCGGACTCGGGATTTTGAAGTCGAAGTCGCCCACACTATCAAAGCCCCCCTTTTTGGTACAATTTTGGTTGAACTTCGAAATGGCATGTATAGGACTACCCTTTTGTTGTGGGTCATGGACCCTTTGGACTTGTATAATTTTGGATAGCCATGCGAAAATGGCTTATATATGTTTGAGTATAATGTTATAATCATTTGGTATGGATATGGTTATTGAGAGGTGTGGATATGCTTAACAAGGATTGGCCATGGGAATGGTTAATCACTATCATAATTTGTGCTATTTATGCTAAAAGGGCTAGTTGAATCATGGAAACTATGAAATAGGTAAGGTCTACCTTAAAGGCAGATGCTGACAGCAGCAGTGATGTAGATTTGGAAAATCACTAAATATAGTAGGAATGGAATTAAATAGTGAATAAATTATGTAAACGAACCTTGATGAATCTATTTTCATAGGAAAGTAACGAAACGATCATATGGACAGTATGTTAAGAGATATTCAGGTTCTCGTGAGACAGGGCCAGAACGGTTTCTGGATTCCCTGTTTCGACTTTGTAAATTCATTATAAATTAACCAGAGATAATTAGGAGTCATGCCATATATTTATAGATTCCTCTCTGAGTCTAGTTTCTATAGAAACAAACGACATTAGTATTGAAGCCCTGTACAGGGAGATATCCAAGTCGTAATGCGCAAAGGTCAGTGTAGTCGATCCCTGTAACATGGGATACTTTGACTAATAAACTGTACTAATTGGCCCAACCAAAAATCCTAGAAAAAAATATGTAGATGGGCATATGAGTCTAGTTTCAGGGAAAATTTACGGAACTGGATTTCGAGTTTCCGAACTCAAGATATGATTTTTAAAGCGACTAGTACGCAGATTGGCAGCTTGTCTGGGGAATTTTTTTAAGTGGTTTGAAGTCTGTTAACACCTCGTGTTCGACTCCGGCGACGGTCTCGGGTTCGGGGTGTTACAATTCGAGACTTTATAACAAAAAAATCTAGAAGAAGAATTGAAACTTCAAGACGAGGGATTTTGGAGCGAAGGTGAATATGAAGGAATTAATTTTGTTTATGGGCCTAAACTCTCAATCTATTATGGCCAGCCCATGTGGAGAATGTTAACAAGCTTAGGCGTTTCATTTCAAGGACCCTAATCAATCCTACAAGCTTAGGCATGCCATATTGGGTTTCAAATCCTAAGCTTAATTTTTATTATACGTGAGCCCAATATTGTATTTATTATCTTTTATTATTTTTTATTATGATATTTTTATAATTATTAAGTATTTTAAGTTATTTAGGAGTTTTATGTTAGCAAGAAAGTTTACTTCTTGTTTAGATTAATTAAAGTTTCAGTGTATTTTAGAGTTTTATTTGGATGTACTTAGATAGCCTATATAAAGGCTTCTTCATTGTTCATTAAAGACACAGTTGTTTTCATTAATAAAGTTTCCAACTCTAGGAGTTTGTTCCTTATGCAAAATTTCTCTCTTGTGATTTTTAGAAGTAGTTTTCTTCTTAATTTTCTTCAAAGAGTCATGGGAATTCATACTTCACCCTTCAATTTGCCAAGAATTATTTCTTTGAGGGTTGATTAGAGCCGTTAATTGAGTTTGTTAGTATTTATATCTCAAAGGGTTCAATTAGACATTTATCCTTCTATCCATCATAGTCATCCATCTTCCACTTTTAATTTTTTTCTATTTATTTATTTATTTATTGTTCTTTTTTCTCAAATTTCTTCTTTTACTATTTTTGACTTTTTTATTAATAAATTTATTTTTTAGATTATATCCATTTTTTTTCCTTTTTGAGTCGAACAACTTGAATTCGATCCTTCTTCCACTTCCTCTACTTCAATCTTTATCATTTGGTATTAGATTCGGGCATTTTAGGTGTTCTTTGTGTTCTTATAAATTTATTTCAAACGGACAATCTCAAAACAATTTTTTTTCCTTTTACCCAGAAAGTTTTTGGAAAAAAATATTTTTCAGTGGACAAATGTTTTTCAAAAAATATGAAATTTTACATATTGTTTCTTGGCACTATTTTAGAGTATAAAAAAATTCCCACAAAAAAAGTGATAAAAATATAGAAAAAATGAAATACAAAAAAATTAAGAAAATATTCTGTAGGTTGAATTTTGTACCGAAATTTTCCAGATCAGATCTACATTATTTGAGGAGACTCCAGTTTAAATTTCGTGATTTTTGAAAATCAGGAACATCTCAAAAAAAATTTCAACTTGTTTTCCATTGTTTTGGGTTTTCGGTTGGATAGTTTATTTTCTTTGATTCTAGCATTAGGTTTTCTTTTGTTTTAGTTTTTTTTTATTCTATTACACATTCTAACAGATTTTCATTTCTTGTGTTAATAGGTATGAAAAAAGTTGCCTCTCCTTTCTCTGCGCAACTTACTTCCTTTAGAGTCGAGTTTTTCTTTTACTTCTTAAAGCCTTAGGTCAACTTTGTTAGAGAGTGAACCTACATATTTTTTAATATTATTGAGTTTGATTACTCTTTAAAATTTACAAGTTAGAAAATCTTAATTTCTTTTTTTTTTGTCTCTTAGAATCTTTTTATTGCGAGTGTATAACGGTGAGGTTTAATTTTCTTTGATCAATTTTTTTTGAGTGTTTTTTTTTCAGCCTTTGATAATGGTTCGTACACGTAGTAAAGACGAAGAGCATGATTTATCCATGGTTACCATGGACCAACTTACAGCAATGCTCAATGAACTCCGACAAGAATTCAAGGAAGCGCAACAATGTTTGGAAAATAAGTTTGCCACATTGCAAGCTCAAGTCCTTCTTCACGAAGCGGTCCAACAAAATTTCAGTCAAACTTTAGCTCTAATGGAAACTAACAATGATGATGATGATGATGAACAGCATCTTCACCATGATGATAAGACTGATGATTATGAGTCGCGACAGTCATCTGGGCATTAAACATGGCTCGCGTACTCATGATGCAACCTCCGGTACTAGTTCTCGTAGCCACTTTTCTGTGAATAAACCAAAATTCAATGTTCCACCATTTAAAGGCAAGCATGATCCTGACATCTATTGCGATTAGGAGAATAAAATTGAGCTGCTATTTGAATATTGTAAATGCTCAGAGGAAGAGAAGGTCCCATTAGCTACTTTGGAATTCTCTAAGTATGCTTTAAGTTGATGGACTCAATTATTACGGTCCCAATGAATGAACCATAAGGGATCCATTGACTCATGAGATGATATAAAGTGAATCATGCGAAAATGGTATTTACCACCTCATAACTATAGAGACAACAAATGGAAGCTTCAAAATCTTGTTCAAGGTGATAAATCTATAATGGAATATTTTCAAGCGATAGAGATTTTGATGCAACAAGCTAATTAGGATGAGGAGGAAGAAGATACTATAGCTCGATTTGTAAATAGGTTGAATGAAAATATCACTAAGATTTTAGATCTTCAAACTTTTATTAATTTGGACGAACCAGTTCAAAAAGCTTGTACAATTGAAGATCATTGAAACGAAAATCTATGATTCATTCATAGGGTCATGCATCCAATTGGAGTACATCGACCTCTACCTTTCAGGGCTTGAAATTCATTCCGCCACAAGTGAATCATCTACTTCCATCTAAAGATGTACCTAAGAGACTTAGTTAGAAAGATAGGGCGCCACCTAAAGGTACATTTTCTATTGCACAGGTACCTTCTAGTACTTCTTCTAAACCTATTTCGAATCGTTCTCGTGATGTTAAATGCTACAAATGTAATGGAAATGGACATTATGCTCATGATTATCCCAATAAAAGGGTAATGTTGATAAGTAATGATGGTACCCTTATTTCTGATTCTAAGAATGACGATTTAAATGCTACTAGTGTTGTTTGTGACTATAATGACAAGGAAGAATCTGAAGAGGTTTTGGAATCTTCTACTAATAGGGAGGATTTGCTTAAGTCCAATTGTCTTGTAGTGTAACAATCCCTTAGTATTCAAGTAAAGGACAATTCTGACGAAGTGCAACAAACTCACATATTCCACTTGAGGTGTTTGATTTAAGGAAAGTTGTGTTCTCTTATTGTTGATAGTGGTAGTTCTGCCAATGTGGTGAGTAGTTTTTTAGTGGATACTTTATCTTTACCTTGTTAAAGACACCCTAAGCCATATCACTTACAATGGCTTAATAAAGGTTTAGAAGTTAAAGTAGTTAATTAGTCCTTAATTGCATTCAAGATTTGGAATTATTCTAACAAGATTTGGTGTGATATAGTTCCCATGCATGCCACCCATTTGCTTCTTGGTAGACCATGGCAATATGATCGTGATATGGTGCACCATGGCAAATTGAATCGTTACTCCCATGTGCTTAAAAGGAAGAAATTTACTCTGGTCCCTTTGGATCCAAAAGATGTACATAATGATCAAGTCAAGATGAAAAAGTTTTGTGAGAGGGTTATAGGGAAGAAATAATTGAAAAGACAGAGAGAAAAGAGTCCATTAGTGATAAAAGTCAAAATACAAACAGTCTAATGGTGAGTGAATCCTCTAATGGTAAAAAGAAAGTGCGAAATTTGTTTGCAAGTAAAAAAGATGTGAGGAAAGCCTTATATCACAAACAACAGTCTATCCTTATGAGGTTCAGGCAAAATTATTTATCTTTAGCTAACTTTAATGATTTTTTTCCTAGTGTCTTTACATCTCTTTTGTAGGATTATGAAGATGTTTTCAATAAGGCACCTGAAGGTTTACCATCTCTGTGAGGCATAGAGCACCAAATTGACTTAGCACCCAGTACAACCTTACCAAATCATCTAGCTTACCAAAGGAATCCAGAGGAGACAAAAGAGTTACAAAGGCAAGTGGAAAAGCTATTACAAAAAGGATACATTAGAGAAAGTTTGAGCCCTTGTGTCGTCCCTATCCTATAGGTGCCTAAGAAGGATGGTTCATTCTGAATCTGTGTTGATTGCCACCCAATCAACAAAATAACGGTAAAGTATAAACATTCAATCCCTAGACTTTATGACATGCTTGATGAGTTACATGGTTCAACAATTTTTACTAAAATTGATTTAAAAAGTGGCTATCCAAATTCGCATGAGGGAAGGGGGCGACTGGAAAACAACATTTAAAACTAAGTTTGGATTATATGAGTGGCTTGTTATGCCTTTCGATCTAACTAATGCGCCTTGTGCTTTTGTGAGATTAATGAATCATGTTTTAAGGCCTTATTTGGGCAAACACGTGGTAGTATATTTTCATGATATTCTAATTTACTCAATTTTTTTAGATGATCATGTTTTCCATGTTAAATCTATTCTGGACATTCTGAGAACTGAAAAGTTATTTTCCAACCTTGATAAATGCATTTCTTGTTGTGATAAACTAATCTTTTTATGTTTTATAATAAGTGCTCAAGGTATTCATGTCGATAAGGACAAAGTCAAGGCAATTAGGGAGTGACCCACTCCTAAATCAATTATCGAGGTGAGATCTTTCCACGGTTTAGCAAGTTTTTATAAAAATTTTGTGAAGGATTTCTCCACTATTTCACCCCTTTAATTGAGGTTATTAAAAAGTTTGTGGGTGTTACGTGGGGAGAAGCTCAGGAAAAGGTTTTCAAGCCTTAAAAGATAAATTATGTTCTGCTCCAGTTCTTAAATTACATGATTTTTCTAATACTTTTAAACTTGAATGTGATGCTTCAGGTATTGGAATTGGTGTCATGTTGATACAAGTAAAAAGGTCAATTGCATATTTCAGTGAAAAACTGAATGGGACGCAATTAAACTACTCAACTTACGACAAGGAGTTGCTTGCATTAGTTTGAGCTCTACAAGTTTGGCAACATTACTTGTTGCCACATGAATTCATTATCCTATGGATCATGAATCCCTAAAATTGTTATAGGGACAAGGTAAGTTGAGCAGAGACATGGTCGATGGGTAGAATTCATAGAGGCATTCCCATATGTAATTAAATATAAACTAGGTAGAGAAAATGTAGTTGTTGATGCCTTATCTCGTATATATTCTTGAAAAACTACATCAAATGCTAAAGTCTTAGGGTTTGATCATATAAAATATTTATACTTAAATGATGTTGATTTTGCAAATATTTTTTCCAATTGTGGGAATGGTGCCTTTAACAAGTTTTATCTTGTCGATGGGTTTCTTTTTTGCCTCAATAGGTTATGTGTCCCACAATATTCCATGAGAGAGTTATTAATTCGTGAGGCACATAATGGAGGCTTAATGGGATACTTTGGTGTTGCCAAAACACTAGATATTCTACAAGAACATTTTTATTGGCTGCAAATGAAGAAGGACGTTGAAAATTTATATTCTAAATGTATTGCTTGTAAATAAGAAAAATCAAAGGTAATGCCTCATGGGTTCTATACTCCTTTTCTGATTCCTTCTTCGCCATGGGTAGACTTATCCCTGGATTTTGTTCTTGGTTTTCCATGAACTAAAAAAGGTTGAGATAGTATCTTTGTTGTTGTTGATAGATTTTCAAAGATAGCTCACTTCATTCCTTGTCACAAAATGGATGATGCTACACATGTGGCTGACTTATTCTTTAGAGAGGTGGCGCGTCTAGATGGGATACCTCGTACCATTGTATCTGATAGAGATGTAAAGTTCCTAAGCCACTTTTGGAAAGTGCTATAGGATAAGTTGTATACTAAATTATTTTATTCTACTGCATGTCACCCCCAAACTAATGGACAAAATAAGGTAGTCAATCGAGTCTTAGGTGCTTTTACTACGAGCTATTGTGGGTAAGAACTTTAAAATTTTGGAAGAATGTTTGTCATTTGTTGATTTTTCATATAATCAATCTATTCACTCTACAGTTGACTATTCTCCATTTAAACTTGTTTATGGTTTTAATTCACTAATTGTACTTGACCTTATGTTATTGCCTATAGAAAACATTTCTAATTTAGATAGGGAGGTGAAAGTTGAATTGGTGAAATCCATGCATGAGAAAGCAAAACAACGGATCACCAAAATAAATTAAGCGAATGCCAACAAAGCTAACAGGGGATGCAAGCAAGTTATCTTTGAGCCCGATGACTGGGTTTGGGTCCATATGAGCGAAGAACAATTTCTGACTAAACGCAAACGAAGTTAAACCCATGTGGTGATGGACCTTTTCAAGTACTCAAGCTTATTAGTGACAATGCATATCAAATCGATCTTCCCGATGAGTATAATGTTAGTGCCACTTTTAATGTCACTGACCTTTCTCCTTTTGATATTATAGATTAGAGGACGAATTCTTTTGTGGAAGAAGGGAATGATATGAGCAGCACGGTCCAATTCAAAGGCCATAATAGAGATGGGATTAGTTTCCCTCAATGCCCAATCACGAGATCCAAATCCAAATAGCTAAAGTCAAACCTCAACTTATTCATTCAAGACTTTATCACAAAAAAAAAATCGAGAAGAAGAGTTGAAGCTTCAAGATGAGGGATTTTGGAGCAAGGATGAATTAGAATGGATTAATTTTGTATGTGGGCCTAAACTCTCAATCTATTATGACAAGCCCATGTGGAGAATGTTAACAAGCTTAGGTATTTCATTTCAAGGACTCTAATCAGTCCCTCAAGCTTACGCGTTTCATATTGGGTTCAGGTCCTAGGCTTAATTTTTATTATACATGAGCCCAATATTGTATTTATTATCTCTTATTATAATTTTTTTATTATAATTTTTTATAATTATTAAGTATTTTAAGTTATTTAGGAGTTTTATGTTAACAAGAAAGTTTTTTTTAAAACTACTTCTTGTTTAGATTAATTAGAGTTTTAGTATTCTTTAGAGTTTTATTTGGATGTACTTACTAGCCTATATAAAGGCTTCTTCATTTTTCATTAAAGACACAATTGTTTTCATTAATAAAGTTTTCAATTCTAGGAGTTTGTTCCTTGTCTTTCTTGTGATTTTTAGAAGTACTTTTCTTCTTAATTTTCTTCAATAAGTCATTGGAATTCATTCTTCACCCTTCAATTTGCCAAGGATTATTTCTTGGAGGGTTGATTAGAGTCATTAATTGAGTTTGTTAGTATTTATATCTCAAAGGGTTCAATTGGACATTTATCCTTCTATCCATCATAGCCATCAATTTATTCAATCTATATTCTACTTTTAAAATCTGTCTATTTATTTATTTTTATATTATTATTTCTATTTGTTCTTTGTTCTCAAATTGCTTCTTTTACCATTTTTGACTTTTCTATTACTAAATTTATTTATTTCTTGATTTAGATCAGATCCAAATCTTTCCTTTTCGAGTTGAACAACTTGAATTCGATCCTTCTTCCGCTTCCTCCACTTCAATCCTTATCACAACGAGTTAAGCCATACTCATGCTCGATCTCGCAATGAGTATGGAAATAACTTCATCATTAATGTGCCTTCAGTTACACCGGCTAGGCCCTAAAAACAAATCACAAAAAATAAAGAATAGAAAATAAAAAATAATTAAATAAAAATAAAAAAATAAATCAAATTGAAAGAAATAATTTCACAAATAATGATTAAATTAACTATCCCCGGCAACAGCACCAAAAACTTGGTACACGACGAAATGTGCAAGTGTACACAGTTGTTATCAAGTAATAATTAAGTAGAAAGAGTTATCATCTCCATAGGGACTGTGTTTAAATTGATAATTGTAAAATTACTATTCATAAGTTGGTTAAGAAAAACACAATAATATTGAGTGTTGGATGTTTAATTAAACTAAATTAGCTAAATGCTAGTTAACCTAAATGCAAATGAAATGAAATGCAAGGTGATGGTTTAGCAGCAATTTCACGAGTTAACAACAATAACATGAATAGGCTAGAATAATTACAACATTTGACTTAATTCATTTTTCATCATGCTTAATAATGTTCTGGAAAATATTACATGGCAACTCGATCTTTCATTAACTTGGAATTTAATATAAGTTCTTTCCAAATCTCATACTTAGAAAAACACATATACTTCTATGTCCATATTTAACTAAGGATTCCTTATAATTTATGTGAAGCAACAGGGACGGGTTAGGTTTGAAACAATTTAATCATACAAATCTAAAAGCTATGCAAGGTAATAAAGCTCTTTCAAGTTATTACGAACCTTTTATTTAATCTGGATAGGATCTAAATTAAGATGCACCTTCCAGTTATTGGGTCCATTAATTGCCGTCTGGTTAAGATTGATCAACTAATTCTAATGCATTCAAACATATTTTAATGCATGAAATACATAAATGATTTTAATTGGAAGCATTAACAACTGAGGCACAGAACATCATAAACATGATTCAAATGAACTTATAAAATTAATGCAATCATTCTAGCCAAAAAAAAATTAAGCCATCATTGTTAGTGGAAATTAGAGAATAGGAAAGAAGAAACTCTTGATCATTTTGGTGGTTCTCCAAAGACAAATAGTGGTGGCTTCCTCCAGTTCCTGTGATTGATCCTTCACAAAATGCTCCTCAAGGTGACTGGCCAAGAGCAGTTTCCCTCAAGGGAAAATGCTAGCTAAAGGAAATGGGGAAATGGGAATACTTATGCGTGGAAGGGAAAAAGAAAATAAGTTGATGTACAAGTGAAGAATGAATGAATGATGATGGATGATTGAGAAATAAAATGAAGGTGGTATTTATAATAGAGGGATAGCATGGGAGTTAGCTTAAAATAGCTTGGAAATCCCTTGAATTGCTCCCTTGCTTGGTCGGCCATGAATTATGGAGAGTGGACTAATTTTTTCATGATTTTCTTGCAAGATTCTTACTTGATTTGTTGTATGGGTTGGACGGCAATCAAGGTAGAAGTTAGGGGTTGATTTGTGATTTTTTTGCACATGTAGGGACTTCAAATTAATTCTCCCAAAGCTAATGTGGGTTGCTCTCATGCCTTTGTTGAATTTGGGTCATTCTCCCCCTTATTGGACAATTTTGACAACCCAATTGAGAGCAGACTTCATTCTTTTCAGCAACCATATTCCAATATGGGTTAAATTGAATTTATGAGTCCAATTGGTGAGCTTGTCATTCACATGAAGTAGAAATTAACTTGTATTCATGTGTGATATTATTGACTCCCACATAAATTAATATAGTGGTCCAACTACAGCAAATTGAGTAAAAATTAACATGCAGCATACAATAGCAAAATTATGTAAAATTAATACTAAATTATATAAAATTACAAGCTTTACTCAATTTATGTCTAATGTCTTAATATTTATTAAAATGACTCAATTGGCTCCGTACTTGCTTGGAATTTGCATAAATTATGAGTAAAAATGTGCTAATAAAACATATAAATTTAAACGTATCAACGCCACCATTGCGGTCTACCCCTTTATGATTGTTTGTCATGTTGTTTACACTTCATCCAACATTCATATTTTGTTTAAAATAATGTACACTATTTTTATCTGCATGCTCTCTTCCTTGTGCTAGCTTCTTTTGAAGAACCATTTTTCCTATATCCTCTTATCGCTCATTAAAGCCATTAAACCGATCATATCCTCCATACCTTTATTATCCCTCTTTGTATTTTGAACACATAAGTGTTCCCCCGTAATCTGGGTATTCACCAGTCACAATTTGTACTAGAGTGCCATACTGGAGGCAAAATATAATATCTTGTATCTTTTTTCATCAGCATATGTAACAACCTTCCAATACCTCTTTACACCATTTTGGATACAGAGTTTGTACACCAAGGAATGAGTATTTATACCCATGCATCTATGTGATTTCTATTTCTGATTTATTGACTTCACCATACATGTATCAATCCTTCAAACACATCCCATTTGACACAAGTAACAATACCAAATGTTATAGACACTTACTTGGATATATGTTAGGTAGGTTTAAAGGAAATGGTATAAATAATAGGCTCAAGGTACAAAGGAACTCACTAAAAATCTTCACTCAGAGCTTTCCTACTCAACGGGTTCTTTCGCTTTAACGTTGGGACCTTCTCCTGTTTCTTTGGCTAAAACAATCAAATAACTTCTTTAAATATAAGAACAATCAAAACTTAAGGAAATAACATGAATCGATGAACATGCAAACAATTTCTGAATGGAAGTTTCCTTCCTATCCAGTATTCAAATGAAAGCTCTACAAAACAGTTCTTACAACCATTCCTTCATCTGGTAAACTTAAAGAAGGATTTAAGTATTTAACAGTACACAGCTTAAGACAGAAGCTTCTATAAGCTTGACAAACAATATTTTTCTTAATGATTAAGAACACCTTTGGTTTTTCTTTGATGATAATGAAGGCAAGTAGAAAAGATGAAATAGAAATCTCTTCTCCACTACGAGGTTATCCTATTTATAACTATCTCTCACCCAAATACCACTTAGGTTTAAACTCTAATTAGTAATCATTATCACACACTTCCACTAATTAATCACATCCTACGAAGCTCCCCAAGTGTTCAGGTTATTAACACATTACCTCTACTAGAATGCTAGATGACTTAAAGGTGTCCCACTAACCACTCCATTCACATTTGTGGCAATATAAAACACGGGTGGTAGACTTATTTGTAAGAGAGTTTGCCAAATAAGATTCTCGCCAAAACAAAAAAACTCGCCAATCCACGAAATGAGATTCTGCAATCTCAACGAAGTTCGGCGGAATACTCCACTAGAAAGCTTACCAACACTAACATGTTTAAGTTTTGCAACTTAGGTGGTCTCACTAGTACAATTTCCCAAACAGTATTAGCTTGCCAAATGAGGGTGTGGCATTATTACCTCATGGGAAGAATTTCTTCAACTATTTTTGAGAAGAAACATTCCAATAATAATAGTATTGACTACTTATGAGGGGTTTTTTGAATTTAAACAAGTATGAAGGTATTAGGCTAAGTATGAGACCGGTTTAAGAAAATGTTACGGGGTTTAATCGACAGTGGGATCAAGATTCCAATTCAATGATAAGCAAGCTTTTTACATATAAGAAAAAGAAAATAGAAAAGAAGTCATAAAACATGAGAAAATATTCTAAGAGGCAAAAAGCATTACATTAGTCAAATTCATAGAAATGTCAAATTTAAAATAAAGAAGAAAAATTCAAACATTAAATTGTAGGGAAAAAGAGCTTAGCATGGAAAAAAAGTAGAGAATGGGATAAACCTGTAAAGAAGCTAGGGTTTTTTAATCGAAAACTCTATTAAAATCATTTTATGGGTTAAGCTGTAAAAATTTAATTCATTGTAAACCAAATTTAATATTTGGGCTTTTCATGTGAACTACTTTGTGCTTTACGCAGTTTTTATTAAATAGATTATCCACTAAATTTGTTGGCTAAATTAGGCTTTTAAGCCTTTTTTTTAATTTTAGGGAAATAGGCCATTTTTGGAGAGAGAAAAGTTGGACGCACTTTCTATATAGGTGGAAGAAAAGCTCATCCAATTGAGCACAATTTCCTGCCACCTGTATAGAAAGGTCACCCAACTGGACGTGTTTACCCTTTCTCTCTCTTAGTGATAGGTTTTTTAATATTTTTAGGTTTAGGGTTTAAATAATATTAAGGTTTTTAATAAGGTTTAAGGTTTTTCAAAAAGGGTTTAGGGTTTTCAACTGAAATCGTGGAATTTCAAAGGTAGTTTTGAGGAGTCGAGAATGTGATAACACGCCTTATGACACATACATTTTATATGATGTGGTGGGATAGGACCATCATCTCAAAAACCTATTTCAGGGAAATCATGTTTTAAGGTGATTGTGCTTGATAAGATCAAGGGCCGAAGCCTAAATGGAGGTTTCAGTTGACGGTCGTGATGCGGTCACAAGTTCGAGTATAATTAGGGGCTAGTTGACGGTCATTACGTGGTCACGAGTTCAAGCTTTTTTGACACTGATAAGTTGTAATTTATACATATTTTTATCCCATGCTTAGCATATTTTTGGATGAATTATCATCAGATTTGTGGAATTCGATGCTCATAATCCTTTAATTTCATGTTTTATACTTAGGTGTGAATAGGAGAGTAAAAAGAGCAAGAAACAGGCCAAAAACAGAGAAAATGGGTCAACGTGGGAAATCAACACAGCCTAGACTTCCTCACACGGGTAGTTCACATGCCCGTGTCTATTTGACAGATTGCAACACGGCCTAAACCACCTCACATGGGCGTGTCCCTGTCAAGCCCAAGTCTAGTCCTATTCAGAAAAGGTCACTCTTGAGGGTTTGGAAGCATTCTAAAGCCTATATAAACACCTCAGGAGGTACTTAGAAAGGACACACGGAGTAAGAGGCAAGGAATTACTCAAAGAAAGCCGATTGATCAATCTCAAAAGCTGGATTCTCCTTCAAGACTGAAGATTTCCCTTTGATTTCCTTCGAGATTTTTGAGTTTCTTTATGTTTTGTTATCATTATTCTTCTGAGATGTTTTCTTTTACACATATGAACTAAATTTCCCAAATACCTAAGGGGAATGAAACTTAAGACGGATCTCGTTATTATTTTCTAAATCATATGATAAATACTTGATTTTTTCTTAATTATGTGTTCTTAATTCTTGCTTTAATATTCCAGGATATTGATTCAAGTACTGATGTTCTTATTCAGAGGAGCAAAAGCCCCTGTCTAAGAGTAGATCTAGCATAATTAAGCGGAGTTGATTGCACCCCTAGACATAGGGCGACATAATTTTGCCGGATTAGGGTGAAACCTAATTAGGGAATCCATAGATCGAGTTAATGCAACACTAGGGGTCTTAATTAGAAAGAGATTTCAATTAATCAACCTAGGGTCAAACGTTGTTAGTCTCGTGAGAGATAATAATATAACTTAGGGATTTCTACGGATCAAGTCAAGTGAATAAATCATCTGATTCAGAGTCAAATAACAAGTGAAGTCTAGGTGGATTTTTCCTTGGGTATTGTCCAAATCAATCAGTTTTTCCCAAAAGTATTTCCCCAATTTTCTTCCTGTGCATTCTTAGTTTAGTTAATTAATTTAGATAAAACAAACCCCTTTATTTTTAGGCTAGATAATAAAAAGAGAGTTAATACTAGTACTTTTCGTTCCTGAAGATTCGACATTCTAGTCTTGTTATAAACTATACTATTGTTCGATAGGTGCGCTTGCCTTTATCGTGATAATACTTAGTTTTCAAGTACGATCAATCATAAATATAAAACTTATTGCTATTTGTTCAATCAAGTTTTTGGCGCCGTTGCTGGGGAACTAAAATATTAGGAACGCTTAATTTTTATTACTTTAGCCATTTATTTTATTACAATTTAAATTTTGTTTTAGTTTTGTTAATTTCACTAAGTTTTCTTTTGTTTTCTTCTGACAGGTTTTTATAGTTTATGACTAGAAGAAACCCGTAAAGACCATTACTTTTTGACAGTGAGATTGAAAGCATTGTTTGTAGAAACCGAAGAGGAATAAGGCGAAACCTAAGAAACATAGAGGAAGGACAAGAGGAAGATATCCATAATACAACTGAGGAGATGGCTGAAAATCAGAATAGTCAGCTTCCTCCTGTGGTTGCTGCAGATCCAATAAATCAGAATCCTACCCCTCGTACTATGTATGATTATGCTAAACCTACTTTAACAGGAGCCTAATCGAGTATTGATAAACCGTAATTCATACATATTTTTATCTCATGCTTAGCATATTTTATGGATGAATTTTCCTTAAAATTGGTGAATTCGATGCTCCTAATGCCTTAATTTCATGTTTTATACTTAGGTGAGCATAGGAGAGTGAAAGGAATGAGAAATAGGCCAAAAATGGAGAAAATGGGCCAACATACGAAATCAACATGGCCTGGACCTCCTCACACGGGCAAACCACACGGCCATGTCAATTTGGCAGAATCGAAGCACGACTCACACGGGTGGACCACACACCCGTGCCTATTTAACAAACTTGACCACGGCCTTAAGCAATCGCACACGGGCGTGTCCTTACCGAGCCCAAGTTCAGTCCAATTCAGAAAAGGCCAATTTTGAGGGTTCTTAGGCATTCCAAAGCATATAAATACACCTAAGAGGAGGAGGAAAAGAGATACACAGAGAAGGAGGTAGAGAACTACTCAAGGAAAGCCGATTGATCCATCTTAGAAGCCGGATTCATTACCAAGACTGAAGATCTCCCCTCAATTTCCCTTCAGGAGTTCTAGGTTTTTCTTTATGTTTTGTATTCATTATTCTTCTGAGATGTTTACCTTTTTAGTTATGCACTAAAACCCCTAAATACCTAAGGGGAATGAAACCTAAGACAAATCTTGTTATTATTATTTGAATTGTATGACAAATATTTGACTTGTTCTTAATTATGTGTTCTTAATTCTTGTTTTGATGTTCCAGGATATTAACTCAAGTTAAGCTCTTATTTATAGGAGGAATAGACCCTGTCTAAGAGTACATTTGTCGTAATTAAGCGGAGTTGGTTGCGCGCCTAGAGATAGGGTGACAAGATTTTGCCGGATTAGGGTGAAACCTAATAAGGAGATCTATAGATCGAGTTAATGCAACCCTAGGAAGTTAATTAGAAAGAGATTTCAATTATTCAACCTAGGGTTATACATTGTTAGTCTCAAGAGGAATAATAATATAACTTAGGGATTTCTACGGATCAATTCAAATGAATAAATCGTTCGATTCAGAGTCAAATAACAAGTGAAGTCTAGGTGGATTTTTCCTTAAGTATTGTCTTAATTCAATCGTTTTTCCAAAAGTAATTCCCTAATTCTATTTTCTGTGATTTCTTAGTTTAGTTAATTAGTTGGATAAAAAAAACCCCTTTTTATTTTTTAGGCTAGATAATAAAAAGAAAGTTAATACTAGTACTTTTAGTTCATTTGGGTTTGACAATCCAGTCTTGCTAAAGCTATACTACTATTCGATAGGTACACTTGCCTTCATCGTGATAATAGTTAGTTTCAAGAACAAATTAATTATAAATATTTAAAACCTGTCACGAATAGCACGCATCAAGTTTTTGGCGTCGTTGCTAGGGAACTAAGATATTAGGAACACTCGATTTTTATTACTTTAGCCATTTTACTTTTATTGCAATTTAAATTTTTATTTTCTTTCCTAATTCCTCATTTATTTTCTTCTGGCAGGTTTTTTTTATAGTTTATGACTAGAAGAAACCCGTCAGGACCATTCCTTTTTTATAGTGAGATTGATCGCACAGTTTACAGAAACCAAAGAAAAATAAGGCGAAACTTAAGATACATAGAGAACGAGCAAGAGGACGATATTTAAACCCCAACCGAGGAGATGGCTGAAAATCAAGAAAATCCGCTACCTCATGCGATTGCTGTTAATTAGAATCCTGCTCCGCGCACTATGTATGATTATGCTAAACCTAATTTAATAGGAACTGAGTCAAGTATAGTTAGACCTGCTATTGCTACAAATAATTTTGAACTGATACAACAGTTTGTTCAGTTTTATGGTTTGCAGGATGAGGATCCCAACGCTCACTTGGAAAATTTCCTAGAATTTTATGATACCTTTAAATTAATGGCGTTTCTGATGACACGCCATCTGTCTTCGGTTGTTTCCCTTTTCATTAAGGAATAAGGCTAAACAGTGGTTGAACTCGTTACCACGAGGGTCAATCACTACTTGGGAACAAATGACCGAAAAATTTTTCTTAAAATATTTTCCACCGGCTAAAACAGCCAAATTACGTAATGATATCTCTTCTTTTTGCAGATAGATTTAGAAACACTCTACGATGCATGGGAGAGATACAAGGACCTTTTGAAAAGGTTCCCTCACCATGGGTTACCGCTTTGGCTACAGGTTCAAATGTTCCATAATGGCCTGAATCCTTTGACTCGGCAGATGATTGATACAGCCACTGGAGGAACTATCAATAATAAAACACCTGAGGCGGCTTACGAATTTATTTAGGAGATGTCACTAAATAACTATCAGTGGCAAGTAATGAGAACAAAGTCGACGAAAGTAGTCGGTGTTTTCAACCTCGACGCGGTTACTATGTTATCTAACCAAGTAGAACTCTTAAATAAAAAGATTGAAAGTTTGTGTGGTTCTACTCAGGTACATCCAGTGATGAGGTGCGATTCGAATGGAGGAGGAGCGTGCATAGAATATCAACCCTTCAACTCTAGCATCGAGGAGGAACAAGTCCAATATATGGGTAACAATAACTCTAGATTCCAAAATAACCCATATAGTAACACTTATAATGTAGGTTGGAGGAACTATCCCAATTTCTCGTGGGGTGGTCAAGGAAATCAAAAGCCACAACATCCTCCGGGTTTTCAACAACCACCTTACCAGCAAGAAAAGAAGTTGAACCTTGAGGAGATGCTAACTAAATTCATCTCAGTGTCAGAAACTCATTTTTAAAATACCGAGACAGCACTTAAGAATAAACAAGCATCGATCCAAGGGCTCGAAACTCAGATTGGACAGCTTGCCAAGTTGATTTCTGAATGACCACAAGGTAGCTTGCCAAGCAACACAGAATCTAACCAAAAGGAGCAACTCAATGCAATTACTAGTCAAGATGAGAAAGAGTTAGTCACACTCGAACCAGAACCAAGGCAAGAAACTGAGATAAGTAAAGGCAAAGGTGAGTTAGACCACAATGAGCACAAACCGGTAAGTATAGAATACAAACCTCGTGTGCCATACCCTAATACGACAAGGAAAGACCGCTCAGATGAACAATTTGGTAAATTCCTTAAACTCTTAAAAAAATTACATATTATTGAAGCTCTATTGCAGATGCGAAAGGCAATGAAATTTTTAAAGGAGCTTTTAGCAAATAAGTGGAAGTTGGACGAGGCTTTGCATGTGAAGCTAAACGCAATTTGCTCAGTTATTGTACAAAATAAACTACCCAACAAACTAAAAGATCCAGGGAGTTTTACAATTCCTTGCTTAATTGGTAGTTTAGATGTTAATAATGCGTTAGCTGATTTAAGGGCTAGTATTAACGTCATGCCTTACAAAATGTTTAAACAACTAGGTCTTGGGAAACCCAAACAGACTGGGTTGAGCATTCAATTAGAAGATAAAACTATAAGATTTTTTAAGGGTATTATTGAAGATGTGCTAGTTAAAATCGATAAATTTATATTTCCCATTGACTTCGGTGTTCTAGACATAGAGGAGGATAGCAACACTCCTTTGACTTTAGGAAGGACCTTTTTAGCAATTGCTAGAACGATTATTGATGTTGGCACAGGTGAGCTCACACTTTGTGTAGGAGACGAAACAATCACCCTTCAAGCTCGCAATTCCAGCAACACATCAAAAATTGAAGGTGATTGTCTAAAACACTCAACTAAAACTAACAATATGGTGCAACCTACTTTAAAGCAAATGAGTTTGAAAAAAGTACATGAGCCATTTTCAAGCAATAGTAGAGGACCTATTCATGAAGAACGAAGGCTACAAACCGAAGAGCTAGATGAATGGCGGACACATAAATTGAGAACACACGATAAACCAAAACTACACCAGGATGAGCTCAATACCTTTCCAAATCAACTTAAGGTTGGAGATAAAGTTTTATTAGATGTCGCAGATCCTCACATTGTCACTACCAAACCGAATGAAGAAATCCCTCTTACGGTACTTACCATTTTCCCATTCAGTACAGTCGAGGTAAATCATCCTAAGTTCGACACTATTAAGGTAAACAATACCCTCCTAAAACCTTATTTTAATGAGATTCACAGCAGGAATGAGGAGTATAAACTCCTCGAACCACCATGACCATTCAATGGAGAGGTAAGTCAAGCTTAGACTATAAATAAGCGCTTCTCAGGAGGCAACCCAAGCACTAACTGTATTAACTTCTTTAAATTTTAGTGTTTAAACACCTAACTTACTAACGAAGCTCTTAAATACAGGTTTCCCACACAGACACGGCCTAGCACACCGGCGTGCCTTAGGCCATGTGGAAACAGGGCAAAGATTTTTCCCAGCATGGGCTATGATAAATCGCCACGGCCGTACGACATGGCCATGGGTGAATCTGCCAAAACAACACGGGCGTGCGACACGCCTGTGCCAAGCAACCTTGGTTGAACTTATTAGATTAACACGGGCTTGGGACTACATATACGGGCATGGGAGAAGTGAACAAAGACAGACACAGCCGTACGACACGACCGTGTGCACCTACAGGCCCAAGGAACACGGGCGTGGGCCAATTGACAGACGCGTCCAAATTTAAAATTCGTGAATCACACAGGAAAAAATTGGGGAACACGGGAGTGTACCCTGGCCATGTGTCACAAAATCTATAAATATCCTGTACTATTCATTATCTTCTTCACTCAAAATCCCTAACCCTTGCCGCTGCAAGTCCACACGGCCTCCCTGCCACGCCCATGCGCCGCTTCCAACTCCATTTTTTGCAGCCCAATCATCCTCCCTCATTCTCATGGGCCAGATGTCCCCACAGGGCATCTCGAGCATGCTAAATATGAGGATGATCGAGAAGTGCTAAGGAACCTACCCTCCTTAATATCGTCTCGCCCAATCTACCGAGGAGGAGGCCCCCGAGGACATTACTGATGATGTCCCTCCACGTCACGAGGACCCACCATCTCAGCCACCACCACCCTCTCATCTAGTTCATGCGGCGGCTTCATACGCTGACATCTCTGAGCGCCTAACTCAATTCGAGCAACAGTGCTTTCAGCGCTTCGATCACATTGATGCTACACTACACCAAATTTGTCAGCACTTCCACATCTCATCGCCACCCTCACCTCGCGAACCATTTAGCGATGAAGATGTTTAAAAACTTTTATTTATTATTTTATGTTTTTACTTTTATTTGATTTTAAGACTACTTTTTATTTTTCTTTCACCTTATTTTTATTAGGACTTAAAATTATTATTTTACAAATTTTAATTTTGGCTAATTCATATTGAGTACTTACCCTTCCTTATATATTTCCTAAAAGAGTTCCTGATTCTATCACAGTTATAAAAAGCTCCAAAGCTCACTATTACTCAGGGACTCGAAAATCCACTGGGAAAGGCTCTCCACAACTGCCATGTCTTGCTCGACCACGACCATAACCAACTTCAGATATAATATTCTTTTGGCGCAGAACTTATGGACTAATGAACCTCTACCACCGCTGGAGTATCCTGCTCCACCCTCACACTGATTATTCTCCAAAACTCCAGTTCAAGGATATAACACCCCAAACCCGGCCCAGACGTTACGGCCGAATTTAGTATGTCACATGGAGATGTTTCAAAACATGTGTTTATCTAAATTCTTTGTTTAGTGCTTAGCAAAAATATATTCTTGTTTTAAGTTAAAGTGAATGGAAGCTGTGCACCAGGTAGGAAGCCAGAAAAGAGGAGGTGAGTCTTATAGGACTGCTTAAGTACCAAGCTCTTCTCGGATCCAATCCTAGACATGCACAATCCATTGCCACACTTTAAGCAGGTTACGTGTCTACGAACATCAAAACAAGTTTAAGTCTGCTTAAAATATTTATTTTTTTTTTTGGAAAAACATTTACGTTGCAGAAACTTTGTGCGTCTTCGTGTTCTTTTGAAAACAAGTAGTTTTTATAAAACGAACCCTAGTGCTAACCAGTTTAATAATCCCCCAAAAAATAAAATTAATTAAAAAGAGCGGCCTTATTACAACTTTAACCATAATAAAAATAATCTAAAATAAATGCTAAACTTATTTAAAACCGGCAATCAATCTTCATGGCCACTCTGAATCCCGCCCAGCTCCAAGTCCACCAACTAGGGCTCACCTGCAAGGATGGAAGAGAAAGGGGTGAGTTTGGGGAAACTCAGTGTATACAGAAACCCATCCAAAGCCCAAATCAGCTCGAGCCCATTGGGCCTAAGCCCTATTCAGATAACAGTACACAGTGGACCGAAGCCCTTTTCAGAACACAGTAGCAAGGCCTTAACCCCTTTTAACATACAGTGTGGCCCATAGGCCCAGTTCAGTAACATAGGTAACAATAGTAGTAATGCATGCAAACCCATCTGGGGAGACTAATCAACCCACCAATCGCTACACTGCACCCGTACCATCCCTACACTCCATGTGGGGAATATCTCAACCCACCCAGCCCTACACTCCACAGTTGCAGCAACACTGCTCAAATATCAGTAAGTTAAGGCAAAGCCTCCAGTACGTGGATAAACCACTTCAATACTTCCTCCATCAATACCCCAATCCCATGCAACAGATATTAATAAAAGCATATCATGTAAAATACAGTATTAATCAATCATGCATTTTAGCCAATTTAAACCCTAGGGGTATATCGGTAATTTTACTCTTTAGGGGTAATTTTCGTAACTTAGCAACTACACAAGCTACTTCAGTAATTTCCAACAGTTTTATGCCATTTGGTTCCACCATCTAACTAACAGGCTAATTTGCCCATCTCTTACCCATATTGGTCCGTAAGCCCATTGGGCCCAGTTTTGGCCCATCGAGACTCTTTTTCTGAAGTACGTTAAAACATCACACGAACTTACTTACCACCTTGCGGTGCTAGATCTAACAATTACTCTATGTCTTGAGAGCATTCGCATACTCACAAGCCCATGAAATGCCAAAATTTCGGCATTTTGGCTTTTGTCGAATTGAACTAAGAAATGGTGTTCGGTACACACCTGATTCGCGACGACTGCTACTGAGATCTCCTCCGATGTCCTACAATTGATTAGCACAGTTCTTATTTACAAACCATAATCACTAAACCTACAACCTACTTATCCTGATCGAACCATGTCCCTAAAAGCATTTGAAACCTTACCTTTTTGCCAAAATCGATAGCTAGCTCCGAATCCGATTGCTCCAACAACCCACGCCTTCAATCCAACACTTAAGAAGACACTAATCATTGATAGAAAACGTCAGTTAAAAACCCTTAGAGCCATATGCCCAAATCGACAGCCTCCCTAGATTTTAGGGACTTCGGCTTTTCCTAACTTTGTAAAATAGGACCAGATCTGAGATGATGAACACTTACCCCTTACTCTTTTTTGATCTCCACGCAATCTGGTGCAGATTTATCTTTCAAACGACGGTAGAACTCGATTCCCGGAGTTTTGAAGTTTCGGCTATAAGCCCCTAAATCTATGGTTCTTCGGCTTTTGGTGATGAAGGAGATGACACTGTGGGGCAATAACCTTGATGTAGAATTGCCGATAGGTATCTAGGGTTTAGAAAAGATGATTGTCGTTTATTAGGCACAAAAATATCGAAGGATTTGGCTTGGAAGAAATCGGCACAACTAATGTATTTTTCGAGGTTTCAGCTTTTGTGGTTTCGGCACAAGTGTTGATGAACAGCAGGTTAGATGAACGGTTTTGAAGAAGAAAAATAGAAAAAGAAGAATAGGGGAAGTGGTAGTTTCGGCTAGAGAGGACGAAGAGAGAAAAGAAAAACCTTGTGATGTTTGAGCAGAAGAGAACGGCACCACTTAATACCCTAGGTGCCGAAATACTAACCTCAAAACCCTCTGCCGATTTTTCCGTCTTCAATTCCCAAAATTTGGCCAACTCCTAGCCTCTCTCCCAATCCCTTAAATCTCTCCCCTTATCACTCCTTAATCCAAGCGTCTAGACTGATTCAAACTCTCCTCTAGCAGAATCCACCTGGACTCCAACACTTACCCCTCCAGCACTTAAAAATAAATGCATCTATTTGTCAACACAGGGAATCGATCCCATGCCTTCCCCAATGCTCCACACGCCACCTTTTTAGGAGCCTAGTGGCGTCACCCTTGCCACTTTACTAAGGCTCTTTTTGTGATGCAATTTACCCATAACTCTATATAGGGACCATCTATCCAGAACCCCTAACTCCTAAATCCAAAATTCAAAAATTCAACCGAGTTTTGGCCAACACATGGGCCTTCTATAAGCCCATTTACCTACTCAAAATATTAATTTCACATCCAAATACAAAATTTTAAAATCTTTACCAAAATATTGAAAACCGCGAATAAATTTGAAAATCAGGATGTTACAACTCTACCCTCCTTAAAGAAATTTCGACCTCGAAATTTTACCTTATTAGAACAGTTGAGGGTACTGTTGACGCAAACCCTCCTCAGTCTCCCAAGTAGCTTCTTCTTTGCCATGGTTCCTCCAAAGTACTTTCACTAGTGGAACTGATTTCCTTCTCAACACCTTGACGTCACGATCAAGTATTTGCACAGGTTCCTCTTCGAAGGTTAAATCTGACTGTACCTCGATTTCTCCAACTGGTATGATGTGAGTTGGGTCAGATCGATACCGCCTCAGCATGGATACATGAAAAACGTCGTGGATACGTTGCAGTTCTGGTGGTAACTCTAGCTGATAAGCCACTGGTCCAACCCTCTTAACAATTCGGTAAGGTCCAATAAACCGTGGGCTCAACTTACCCTTCTTACCAAATCTCAAAATTTTCTTCCAAGGGGAAACCTTCAAGAAAACCATATCCCCAACAGTGAACTCAATCTCGTTGCGCTTCAGATCCGCATACGACTTCTGTCTATCGGATGCCTCCTTTAACCGATCCCTTATTAGCCTAACCTTGCTTTCAGTGTCTGCCACCAATCCCGGTCCAAGCACTTGTTGTTCACCCAACTCTGTCCAACACGTCGGCGTATGACATCTTCGCCCATAAAGCGCTTCATATGGTGCTATCTGAATACTTGTTTGATAGCTGTTATTGTAGGCAAACTCCGCCAATGGCAGGTAGTCCTCCCAACTTCCACGAAAATCCATGATATAACCTCTCAACATATCCTCCAGAACCTGAATAACCCTTTCAGACTGTCCATCTGTTTGTGGGTGAAAAGTGGTGCTAAAATCCAATCGTGTACCCAACGCTTCCTGCAACTTCCACCAAAACTGAGATGTAAACCTAGGGTCTCGATCAGAAACTATCGACACTGGCACCCCATGCAGTCGCACTACCTCCGCCACATATAGCTTGGCCAACTTTTGGAGTGAGTAGTCGGTACAAACAGGTATGTAATGAGCAGATTTTGTTAACCTATCCACAACTACTCACACCGAATCTTTCTTGGTGGGCGTCAAAGGTAACCCACTCACAAAGTCCATCATTACTCTTTCCCACTTCCATAGTGGAATTTTCACAGGTTGCAGTAATCCCGAAGGCAATTGGTGCTCAGTCTTAACCTGCTGCCATGTCAGGCATTTCCCAACAAATTCAGTCACCTCTCATTTTAATCCGGGCCACCAGTACACCTCTCGCAAGTCTCGATATAACTTATTCCCTCCAGGATGCATGGCATAGAGTCCACCATGAGCCTCTTTCAGAATTAACTGCCTCAATTCAGGGTTCTTTGGAATACAAACCCTTCCACGAAAGCAAAGAACTCCTTCAGTGTTCAACCCAAAATCCTCGTTCTCACCATTCTTAACTTGCTGGAACTGAAGAGCTAATGAATCGTCCTTCAACTGTTTTTCCTTAATCTACTCAGTCCAAGTAGGCCTTACTTGTAGCCAACAAGCTTCCATCGTCGTACAGACTTAAACGTGCGAACAAGGCTCTCAAATCAGTAACAACCCTTCGACTCAACGCATCCGCCACCACATTAGCCTTTCCTGGGTGGTACTCTATCGAACAGTCGTAGTCTTTAACCAACTCCACCCATCTACGTTGCCTAAGGTTCAACTCCTTCTGAGTCAACAGATACTTTAAGCTTTTATGATCTGTGTATATGATGCACTTTTCCCCATGTAAGTAGTGTCTCCAAATTTTTAAACCAAAAATCACCGCTGCTAGCTCCAAATCATGCGTAGGGTAATTCACCTCATGAGCCTTAAGCTGTCGCGATGCATAAGCGACCACCTTGCCCTCTTGCATCAGTACGCAACCTAACCCCACATGCGACGCATCGCTGTATACAGTAAAGTCCTTCCCAGACACCGGTTGAATCAACACTGGCGCTTCGGTCAATACCTTTTTCAACCGATCAAAAGCTTTTTGCTGTTTCTCGGTCAAGACAAATGGTACTCCTTTCCTTATGAGTTTTTTCAAGGGTGCCGCCATCACCGAGAAACCCTCCACAAACCTTCTGTAGTAACCTGCCAACCCTAGGAAACTCCAAATTTCCGATACTGACCTAGGTGGCTTCCATTCCAGAATCGCTTCAATTTTACGAGGATCCACCTTAATCCCCTTGGCAGAGACCACATGCCCTAGGAAGGTTACCTCCCTCAACCAGAATTCACACTTGCTGAATTTCGCGTAGAGCTCCTTTTCCCTTAACACTTGCAGCACAATACGGAGATGCTCATCATGTTTCGTCTCCGTTTCAGAGTATACCAGGATATCGTCGATAAAGATGACTACGAACCGATCCAAGTAAGGTTGGAATACTCGATTCATCAGATCCATAAAAACTGCAGGTGCGTTCGTCAGCCCAAACGGCATGACTAAAAACTCATAATGTCCATATCGAGTTCGGAATGCTGTTTTATGAATATCCCCTTCTTTTACCCTTAGCTGATGGTATCCAGAACGAAGATCGATTTTGGAGAATACCGAAGCTCCCCTCAGTTGATCAAACAGATCATCAATCCGTGGTGGTGGATACTTATTCTTAATCGTCAGTTTGTTCAACTGGCAATAATCGATGCGCATGCGCATCGTTCTGTCCTTTTTCTTCACAAACAGGACCGGTGCTCCCCAAGGAGACACACTAGGCCTAATGAAGCCTCTATCTAACAACTCTTGAATTTGAGCCTTCAGTTCCACCAACTCCTTCGGTGCCATCCTATAGGGTGCAATAGAGACTGGAGCTGTTCCAGGAAACAAATCGATTCCAAACTCAACTTCCCGATTCGGAGGTAATCCAGGAAGCTCTTCCAGAAAAACATCCCGGAATTCCCTAACAGTTCTGATGGTCTCCACAGTCAGATCCTCAGTTTCAGTTTGGCTTACCAAAGCCAGATATGCCTCGCATCCCTTGCGCATCAGTTTCTCAGCCCTCAACGCCGATACTACATTGGATAAGTAATCACTTCGTTCTCCAATAATCATTACCTCTTCATCATTGACAGTCCTTAACACCATCCTCTTAGCTGCACAATCCAAAGTTGCCTTATGCTTGGTCAACCAATCCATCCCTAGTATCAAATCGAATTCTTCAAGCGGTAACTCCATCAAATCCCCACAGAAAACCCCGCCTTGAATATCCAGAGGCACCTCCTTAAAGAGTTTCTCTACCTTAACCGAATGACCTAAAGGACTTATCACAGACACCCCACATACAGTCTCCTCGGAGTGCACACCCAGTGCCCCAGAAATGTTATATGCCACATATGAATGGGTTGATCCCACATCAATTAGAGCAGTATAAGGTACACTATAGATAAAAAACGTACCAGTTATAACATCAGGTGCGTCACCCTCCTCGCGGCGATGAGCAGCATATACCAAAGTTGGCTGACGAGCATCCGTGTTACCAATACCCCTGCTGGGTGCCCCACGTCCACAGCCATTACCACCGCGACCTTGTCCACGACCTCTTGGCAGTGGCGGTCCATCCCTCACAGGTTGAGCCGGTCGCACAGCCCCTTGTTCGGCCACCTGAGCCTGAGTGGCCCTCCTAGGACAATCCTTAATCCTATGCTCCTTAGACCCACAACGAAGACAAGCCCCAGAACACTTCCAACACTCTCCTTGATGCATTCTGCCGCAATCCCCACAAGCTTGCGATCTACCTGTGTTCACCGGAACTGCTCGAACCGGTTCCTCCATCCTAGCTCTCTTAACATTTCGATTTGCAGCACCCGCTGGTCCAGCATCCTTCCTGAACCGATTCCGATCCCTATCACGATTCTTTCATTCGGTTTGTTTCACCTCATCGGCTATTTAGCCTTCTCTACTAATGCAGCGAAATCTCGCTCTCTCTGCGGAGCTATGAGCACCCTTAACTCATCTCTGAGGCCATCCTCAAAACGAACGTTGCGCTCGTATTTGGTGGAAACGATGCCATTAGCATACCGACTCAATCGTAAAAACTCCGCCTCATATTCAGCAATGGTTTTATTTCCCTGAGTTAGATTCAAGAACTCCTTTCTGCGTGCATCCACATAGCTAGCTCCAACATATTTTACCTTAAAAGTCTGTTTGAACAGCTCCCATGTTACCCTCTCAGCTGGGGTACCCTCTCTCACAGTAATTCACCACTGATACGCTTCATCCCGCAGCAACGACACCGCCCCTTTCAACTTCTGTTCTACTGAGCAGTCCAGGTCATCCATGATCCGCTCCGTGGCTTCCAACCAGTACTCAGCCACATTTGGGGCCACTCCAGATATGCCCCTAAAAATCTCAGCTCCGTTGGCCCAAAGTCGTTCAGAAATGGACCCCTATTCATGGGCCCGATGTTAGCTCCGGCCACCCTTTCCAAAACCCTCAACATGGCCTGAGACAAAGCGTCATCCCCTGCGGCCAGATCATACGGCCCATTTTCATTAACCGGTGGTGGACGTACCTCACCAGCTGTTATGTATTCAAATGATGCAGATCCAGCTTGAGTGCTACCTCAGCCTCGACCACGGCCTCTTCCCCGAGTAACCCTT
Organism: Gossypium hirsutum; assembly: GCF_007990345.1. Taxonomy (NCBI): domain Eukaryota; kingdom Viridiplantae; phylum Streptophyta; class Magnoliopsida; order Malvales; family Malvaceae; genus Gossypium; species Gossypium hirsutum. The sequence goes on along the minus strand of NC_053430.1, from coordinate 53,130,224 downwards.
GTACTCATAACGATTTATCTGTTTACAAATTTTATGACATTAGTTTACTGGTCACACTGTTTATTACAGAATGTCTTATGATCAGATAGAGTTTCAGAGTTATTCTCGCGCAATCACAATGTAGCTACGGTCCCAGTTTTGTAGCCCTAATACTACATTATCAATAGCACTATCTCTAAGGCTCAGTACTATCTACAGTATTATTTCCAGTCCAGTTCCATATAAATATTTAAAGCAGGAAAAAGAACACTTACAGACTTGGTGCCGGGGATTCAGTGTACCACTTCCTTATCAGTCCATTTAAAAAAAACCCTTGTTTTTGTTTACCGGAAATAAAAAGATTTGATTTGAAAACATTTTTATTTTAAAACTATTGATTTAACCCCGTGTAACAATAGAAAAACTTTGAACATCTTCAAAAACTTATAGAAAAACTTTTTTTTGAAAAGATTTTCGGACCCGATCCACAGCCGAGTTGTTGCAACCAGGCTCTGATACCACTAAATGTAACACCCCAAACCCGACCCAGATGTTACGGCCGAATTTAGTATGTCACATGGAGATGTTTCAAAACATGTGTTTATCTAAATTCTTTGTTTAATGCTTAGCAAAAATATATTCTTGTTTTAAGTTAAAGTGAATGGAAGCTGTGCACCAGGTAGGAAGCCAGAAAAGAGGAGGTGAGTCTTATAGGACTGCTTAAGTACCAAGCTCTTCCCGGATCCAATCCTAGACATGCACACATCCATTGCCACACTTTAAGCAGGTTACGTGTCTACGAACATCAAAACAAGTTTAAGTTTGCTTAAAATATTTTTTTTTTGGAAAAACATTTACGTTGCGGAAACTTTGTGCGTCTTCGTGTTCTTTTAAAAACAAGTAGTTTTTATAAAACGAACCCTAGTGCTAAACAGTTTAATAATCCCCAAAAAAATAAAATTAATTAAAAAGAGCAGCCTTATTACAACTTTAACCATAATAAAAATAATCTAAAATAAATGCTAAACTTATTTAAAACTGGCAATCAATCTTCATGGCCACTCTGAATCCCGCCCAGCTCCAAGTCCACCAACTAGGGCTCACCTGCAAGGATGGAAGAGAAAGGGGTGAGTTTGGGGAAACTCAGTGTATACAGAAACCCATCCAAAGCCCAAATCAGCTCGAGCCCAGTGGGCCTAAGCCCTATTCAGATAACAGTATACAGTGGACCGAAGCCCTTTTCAGAACACAGTAGCAAGGCCTTAGCCCCTTTTAACATACAGTGTGGCCCATAGGCCCAGTTCAGTAACATAGGTAACAATAATAGTAATGCATGCAAACCCATCTGGGAGACTACTCAACCCACCAACCGCTACACTGCACCCATACCAGCCCTACACTCCATGTGGGGAATATCTCAACCCACCCAGCCCCACACTCCACAGTTGCAGCAACGCTGCTCAAATATCAGTAAGTTGAGGCAAAGCCTCCAGTACGTGGATAAACCTCTTCAATACTTCCTCCATCAATACCCCAATCCCATGCAACAGATATTAATAAAAGCATATCATGTAAAATACAGTATTAATCAATCATGCATTTTAGCCAATTTAAACCCTAGGGGTATATCGGTAATTTTGCTCTTTAGGGGTAATTTTCGTAACTTAGCAACTACACAAGCTACTTCAGTAATTTCCAACAGTTTTATGCCATTTGGTTCCACCATCTAACTAACAGGCTAATTTGCCCATCTCTTACCCATATTGGTCCGTTAGCCCATTGGGTCCAGTTTTGGCCCATCGAGACCCTTTTTCCGAAGTACGTAAAAACGTCACACGAACTTACTTACCACCTTGCGATGCTAGATCTAACAATTACTCTATGTCTTGAGAGCATTCGCATACTCACAAGCCTATGAAATGCCAGAATTTCGGCATTTCGGCTTTTGCCGAATTGAACTAAGAAAGGGTGCGGTACACACCTGATTCGCGACGACTGCTACTGAGATCTCCTCCGATGTCCTACAATTGATTAGCACAGTTCTTATTTACAAACCATAATCACTAAACCCACAACCTACTTATCCATGATCGAACCATGTCCCTAAAAGCCTTTGAAACCTTACCTTTTTGCCAAAATCGATAGCTAGCTCCGAATCCGATTGCTCCAACAACCCACGCCTTCAATCCAACACTTAAGAAGACACTAATCATTGACAGAAAATGTCAGTTAAAAACCCTTAGAGCCACATGCCCAAATCAACAGCCTCCCTAGATTTTAGGGACTTCGACTTTTCCTAACTTTGTAAAATAGGACCAGATCTGAGATGATGAACACTTACCCCTTACTCCTTTTTGATCTCCATGCAATCTGGTGTAGATTTATCTTTCAAACAAGGGTAGAACTCGACTCCCGGAGTTTTGAAGTTTCGGCTATAAGCCCCCAAATCTATGGTTCTCCAGCTTTTGGGTAATGAAGGAGATGACACTGTGGGGCTATAACCTTGATGTAGAATTGCCGACAGGTATCTAGGGTTTAGAAAAGATGATTGTTGTTTATTAGTCACAAAAATATCGAAGGATTTGGCTTGGAAGAAATTGGCACAACTAATGTATTTTTCGAGGTTTCGACTTTTGTGGTTTCGGTACAAGTGTTGATGAACAGCAGGTTTGATGAACGATTTTGAAGAAGAAAAATAGAAAAAGAAGAATAGGGGAAGTGGTGGTTTTGGCTAGAGAGGAAGAAGAGAGAAAAGAAAAACCTTGTGATGTCTGAGCAGAAGAGAACGGCACCACTCAATACCCTAGGTGCCGAAATACTAACCTCAAAACCCTCTGCCGATTTTTCCCTCTTCAATTCCCAAAATTCGGCCAACTCCTAGCCTCTCTCCCAATCCCTTAAATCTCTCCCCTTATCACTCCTTAATCCAAGCGTCTAGACTGATTCAAACTCTCCTCTAGCAAAATCCACCTGGACTCCAACACTTACCCCTCCAGCACTTAAAAATAAATGCATCTATTTGTCAACACAGGGAATCGATCCCATGCCTTCCCCAATGCTCCACACACCACCTTTTTAGGAGCCTAGTGGCGTCACCCTTGCCACTTTACTAAGGCTCTTTTTGTGATGCAATTTACCCATAACTCTATACAGGGACCACCTAGCCAGAACCCCTAACTCCTAAGTCCAAAATTCAAAAATTCAACCGGGTTTTGGCCAACACATGGGCCTTCTATAAGCCCATTTACCTACTCAAAATATTAATTTCACATCCAAATACAAAATTTTAAAATCTTTACCAAAATATTGAAAACCGCGAATAAATCCGAAAATCAGGATGTTACAAAAGAAATTCATTCATCACTCAGGAAGTTTCACTTCTCTCCCTATCTTATTTTTATATTCTTTTCTATATATTTATCTTTGTACATTGAGGGCAATGTACATCTTAAGTGTGGGGGGTATTCATTTTTATATCAGAAAAATCCCTGAATGATTGCCTTGTTCTCTTGAAAAGCTCTTATATCATGTTTAGGATAAATTTTAATTGATTTATGATTTTTATTGATATATCTTAAATTAAAACATAGACATTCATGCATTGATTATTTAAACTTTAAGACATTAGAGAATTAAGCATGATTAGTTGATTTTTAAGAATTTAAAATTTTAAGTTGTTTCCCCATGTTTAGGTATTATCTTGAATTGAAATCCACAAGTTTAAACATTAAAATGTCATAATTTTTTGTGAGATCTTGATCCTTTAGAGCATCTATTATTTCTTTCATGCTCACTTTCATTATGAGTGCGTCAGTATTGAATTGTTATTCTAGAACTTGCTTGATTATGCATGTCAAGACCACACCATTTGATTTGATATGTCAAAATGATAAAGGCACTTAGGTTTAACCCACTCACTCCATAAAAACCTACCTTTCAAATTAACCCTTAGTGAACCCCCTTGAGCCTAACAACCTATTCATTATTGTTGAAATCCCCTAAATTACTTTGATCCCTATTTTTGTCGAGATTTAAGTTGGAATAATTGCTTAGCTATGTTTTATTCTATTTTGTAATTTGACTTGTTCTTAAAAAAAATGTATACAAATTAGTAGTAGTGATCTTCTAAGCTAAAGAAGTTAAATTCCATATTCTGAGAAAAAGCTCTGTTGTACGCAATTGTTAACTAGTCATTTTTCTAGTTAGGCAATTTTTCAATTTAATCTCGATTCTAACCCTTTCTTTCAGCTTGTGACCACACCCTCTAACCAAAGCCACGTTACAACCCTCTAAAGACCTTTTGATTGATGTTCCAACTCAATTTATAGTGGTGGAGATTTGACTTTCAGCAAGCCTATGGTAATGACTCTTCATTATTGACTATTGAGTGCTTCATTTTATTGTCCTTAAACACCTCAAGTGATTTGAGTGAATCTTTAGAGAGGATGTGAAACTCTGTGATATTTTGAATCAAAGGTAATTACTTAAATGAGGGGAGACACCTATGTTTTCATGATAAAATGCTCAACTTGGAATACTTGAAACTTTGATGTTCTTTCAGTTGAATTTTCAATGTATGATTACCTATGGATTATTTTGAGATATTATCGATAGAAATTATATGTTGAGAAGAATTTACTTTGATTATGAGTTGAGGATTTTGCTTGAGGACAAGCAAATGCTTAAGTGCGCAGGTATTTGATAAACCGTAATTCATACATATTTTTATCCCATGCTTAGCATATTTTATGGATGAAATTTCCTTAAAATTGGTGAATTTGATGCTCCTAATGTCTTAATTTCATGTATTATACTTAGGTGAGCATAGGACAGTGAAAGGAACGAGAAATAGGCCAAAAATAGAGAAAATGGGCCAACGTACGAAATCAACACGGCCTGGACCTCCTCACACGGACAGACCACACAGCCATGTTAGTTTGGCAGAATCGAAGCACGACTCACACGGGTGGACCACACGCCCGTGCCTATTTAACAGGCTTGACCACGGCCTTAAGCAATCACACACAGGCGTGTCCCTGTCGAGCCCAAGTTCAGTCCAATTTGAAAAAGGCCAATTTTGAGGGTTCTTAGGCATTCCAAAGCCTATAAATACACCTGAGAGGAGGAGGAAAAGAGATACACAGAGAAGGAGGCAGGGAACTACTCAAGGAAAGCCGATTGATCCATCTTAGAAGTTGAATTCACCATCAAGACTGAAGATCTCCCCTCAATTTCCCTTCAGGTGTTTTGGGTTTTTCTTTATATTTTGTATTCATTATTCTTCTGATATGTTTACCTTTTTAGTTATGCACTAAAACCCCTAAATACCTAAGGGGAATGAAACCTAAGACAGATCTTGTTATTATTATTTGAATTGTATGATAAATATTTGACTTGTCATTAATTATGTGTTCTTAATTCTTGTTTTAATATTCCAGGATATTGACTCAAGTTAAGCTCTTATTCAGAGGAGGAATAAACCCTGTCTAATAGTACATTTGTCGTAATTAAGCAGAGTTGGTTGTGCGCCTAGAGATAAGGTGACAAGATTTTGCCAGATTAGGGTGAAACCTAATAAGGGGATCCATAGATCGAGTTAATGTAACCCTAGGAAGTTAATTTGAAAGAGATTTCAATTATTCAACCTAGGGCTAGACGTTGTTAGTCTCGAGATGGATAATAATATAATTTAAGGATTTCTACGGATCAAGTCAAATGAAGAAATCATCTGATTCAGAGTCAAATAACAAGTGAAGTCTAGGTGGATTTTTCCTTAGGTATTGTCTTAATTCAATCATTTTTGCAAAAGTAATTCCCAATTATATTTTCTGTGATTTCTTAGTTTAGTTAATTAGTTGGATAAACAAAACCGCTTTTATTTTTTAGGCTAGATAATTAAAAAAATGTTAATACTAGTTCTTTTATTTCCTTTGGGTTTGACAATCCGGTCTTGATAAAGTTATACTACTATTTGATAGGTACACTTGCCTTCATCGTGATAATAGTTAGTTTCAAGAATGATTCATTATAAATATTTAAAACCTGTCACAAATATCACGCATCTAGTATAGTTAGACCTGCTATTGTTGCAAATAATTTTGAATTGAAACCTAACACAATTCAAATGATAAAATAGTTTGTTCAGTTTGATGGTTTACGGGACGAGGATCCTAACACTCATTTGGCGAATTTTCTGGAGTTTTGCAACACTTTTAAGATCACTGGCATTTTTTACGATGCCATTCGGCTGCGGTTGTTTCCCTTTTCATTGAGGAACAAAGCTAAACAATGGTTGAACTCGTTACCACAAGGGTCAATCACTATTTGGGAACAAAAGATCGAAAAATTCTTACTTAAATATTTTTCACCAGCTAAAACAGCTAAGTTGAGGAATGATATCTCTTCTTTTGTGCAGATGGATCTAGAAACACTTTATGATGCATGGGAGAGATACAAGGATCTATTGAGAAGGTGCCCTCACCTTGGGTTACCTCTATGGCTACAGGTTCAGACGTTTTACAACGGTGTGAACCCCTCAACAAGGCAACTTATCGATGCAGCCGCCAGTGGAACTTTAAATAACAAAACACCTGAAAAGGCTTACGAATTTATTAAAGAGATGTCAGTAAATAACTATCAGTGGCAAGTCATGAGAACAAAGTCGAAAAAAGCAGCTGATGTTTTCAACCACGATGCGGTTACTATGCTACCTAATCAGGTAGAACTGTTAAATAAAAAGATTGACGGTTTATATGGTTCTACTCAGGTACATCCAGTGATTAGGTGCAATGCAAATGGAGGAGGAGTGCATATTGAATATCAATCTTTCAACCCTAGAACCGAGGAGGAACAAGTTCAATATATGGGTAATAATAATTCTAGATCTCAAAATAACCCATACAGTAACACTTATAATGTAAGTTGGAGGAACCATCCCAACTTCTCGTGGGGTGGCCAAGAAAATCAAAGGCCACAACATCCCCCAGGTTTTCAACAACCATCTTTCCAATAGGAAAAGAAGTCAACCCTTGAGGAGATGCTAACAAAATTTATCTCGGTGTCAGAACCTCATTTTTAGAATACCGAAACAGCACTTAAAAATCAACAAGCGTCGATCTAAAAGCTCGAAACTCAGATAGGATAACTTGCTAAATTAATTTTTGAACGACCACAAGGTAGCCTACCGAGTAATACTGAATCGAACCCAAGGGAACAACTCAATGCAATTTTTTTTCGAGATAAGGAAGGGTTAGTTAAACCTGAACCAGAACCGAGGCAAGGAATTGTGGTGAGTAAAGGTAAAGGTGAGGTGGATTACAATGAGCAAAAACCGGTAAGTAGAGAATACAAACCTCGTATGCCATACCCTAATGCGACAAGGAAAGACCACACGAACGAACAATTTGGTAAATTCCTTAAACTATTAAAGAAATTACACATTAACTTACCATTTATTAAAGCTCTTTCGCAGATGCCAAATGCAGTTAAATTTTTAAAGGAGCTTTTAGCAAATAAACGGAAGTTGGATGAGACGTCGCATGTAGAGTTGAATGTAGTTTGCTCAGCCATTCTACAGAATAAGCTACCCAACAAGTTGAAAGACCCAGGGAGTTTTACAATTCCTTGTTTAATTGGAAGTTTGAACGTGAATAATGCATTTGCTGATTTAGGGGCGAGCATTAATGTTATGCCTTATAAAATGTTTAAACAGATAGGTCTTGGGAAACCCAAACAAACTAGGATGAGCATTCAATTGGCTGATAAAATCATTAGATTTCCTAGGGGTATCATTGAAGATGTTCTTGTTAAAATCGATAAATTTATATACCCAGTAGACTTTGTTGTTCTACATATGGAAGAGGACAGTAACATACCTTTGATTTTAGGACGACCCTTTTTAGCAACTGCTAGAACCATTATTGATGTTGGTACAGCTGAACCCACACTTCCTGTAGGTGATGAAACAATCACTCTTCAAGCTCGTAATTTGAATAACACATCGAATATTGAGGTAGTTGTATAAATCATGCTGCTAATGCTAATCATGTGGTGCAACCTTCTTTGCAGGAAACACGTTCGAGGAGCATACATGAGCCATGTTCAAGTAACAATAAAAGACCCATCTATGAAGAACGAAGACTTCAGGTCGATGAACTAGATGAATGGCGAACACCTGTCAAGGAAAAACCAAAAGCACATGAAAAATCGAAGCGACACTACAATGAACATAGGGATGAAACAAAGCAAATTAAAGTTGGGGACAAGGTATTGTTAGATGAAAATGACCCCCGAACTGTTACTCTAGAGCACAATAAAGACAGAGCAACTCCCTTCACGGTAATGAACATCTTCTCACATGGTACAGTCGAGGTAACACATACTGTATTCAGAACTTTTAAGGTAAATAATACTCAACTCAGACCTTATTTTGATAAAATTGATAGCAAGAAGGAGAAGTGTAACTCCTCGCACCACTATGACCACACAAAAATAGAGGTAAGTCGAGCTTAGACTCTAAATAAGCACTTCTCGGGAGGCAACCTGAGCAGTAACAGTGTTGATTTCTTTAAATTTTAATTTTTAACATCTAAATCACTAACTGAGTCCTTTAACATAAGTTTTCCACATCCACATGTCCAGGCACACCAGCGTGTCTTAGGCCGTGTGCATACCATAGAAGGCGACATGGCCGTGCGATACGGTCGTATGAAAACAGAGCAAAATTTTTCCCCAACACAGGATTCGATACATTGCCACGACCGTGCGACATGGTCGTGGGCAATCCTACCAAAACAACACGGCGTGCGACACACCTGTGTCTATAAGCCATGGTTGAAACTGCCAAAACAATACGGGCGTTCAACAAGCCTGTGTCTAGAAGCCGTAGTCGATACTGTCAAACTAACACGGGCGTGCGCATATATACACGGACGTGGGAGAAGCGAATGAAGTAGCACACGGTCGTGTGACACGGCTGTGTGCACCAACACTCCCAAAGAACATGGGCATGGGCCAAATTTCAAATGCGCCTAAATTTGAAAATCACGAAACACACGGGCTGAAATAAGGGCACACGGGCGTGCCCCATGACCGTGTGCCCTAAAATCTATATAAACCCCACATTCATCAACCCTTTCCCCCAATACCTAACCCTAGCCACCGAAAATCCCTTCTCCCACCACCGACTAGCCACTCCTTTCTCTTTTCTCCTTCCATTTTTCTCCTCTCTCTCTCCCTTCTCCCCTCTTATCACCCTTGCGTACCACACAGCCTCACTACCCACGCCCGTGGCTGACCTACAAGTATTATTGCGTTTGTCCATTCTCTTCTCTCTATTATCTTGTTATTTCTTGTTTTATTTAAATGGTTTTAATGATAATCATGCTTATGCTCTTTGTTCTTATATATAAATTTTCCATTTTAGTTGATGCATTATGTACATTTATTCATTCTTGTGCTTTTATGGATTTCATGCTATCATGCACTCATTCACTAGGTATTTCATTAGCACTATATTTGTATTCCTAATGCTAATAATGATTTGATATATCTATTAGGACTTGGTTATTTTTCAGTAGATTTTCCCTTTTAGTCAGTAACCCCTATGGAGTATTTTTATTTAGTTTTAACATGCTTGCATACTTTTCATAACTTCGTCTTTTCATTACAGATACCATGACGAACCCAAAAGGCAAGAAGACTGTCTTCCTTGCCTCAATGAAGCGAAAAAGAGCAGCATCATCCTCGGGTCCTACCGCTGAGATAAGGCATCCATTCCTCCAATTTCCACCAGGACCACAAGAGGAACTACTTCAGATACTACCGGCTGGACCCCTAGGTGTAGGTCGTTACATTGATTCGGTCGCGCTAGAGCAGATCCAACTTACTGACACTGTCCGGGCCCTCCTGACTACTGACCCATAGGGGCTTTTCTTTGAGATCGTGGAGCCGAGGTACCTTGAGCTCATACTCGAAATTTGTTCAACCTTCCATCTCCAAGTCATTATGATAAAGTTCGATGATCCTGGAACGGTCCAGTTCCGTCTCAGTGGTTTAGTTCGACAATTGAGTGTGCCTAAGTTCGGAGTTGCGTTAGGACTATACACGGAGAAGTTCATGGATGACGACGACTTCGCCAACCTCCATCGCCACATCCACTACTCTCCTTCAAACTACTAGAGGGCCCTCGTGCCTACTTCGGCCACTTATGACCCTAGTGGCTCCAAGGCATCGGCTCTCGCCCCATCCTTGAGATATCTACATGCCATCCTAGCCCACACCATGACAGGACGATGAGAGAGTACCGGCGTCATCAACACTAATGACTCCTATTTTTTATGGAGCATGGCACATGGGTACATATTTGACCTCGCCTATTTCATTGCCCTCGCCATTTTCCATCAGACGAAGCGGCACCATAAAGGGAGTCATTTCCATAGGCCCTTATATGACTCGTCTGGCACGGTACTTCGGTCTCCTCAACACAGCGGCGCAAGCATCCTCCCTTACTTTTATCGGTCGATGTCCCCACAGGATATCTCAAGTATGCTGTATATGAGGGTGATCAAGCGACGACGTGGATTTGATCCTCTCCAGTACCACCTCATCCAGTCAACTGAGCAAGAGAACCCAGAAAACATTAATGATGATGTCCCACCACCTCATGAGGATCCACCCTCTCATCCACCACCAATTCATCGCCCAGTTCATGCAGTGGCTTCACTCTCTGACATCTTTGAGGGCCACACTCGATTCGAGCAGTGATGTTTTCAGCGATTTGATCACATTGATGCCACTTTACATCAGATTTGTCAGCACCTTCACATCTCATCGCCATCCCACCTCCTGAACCATCTGGCGATGAAGATTTTTGAAGATTTTCATTTTTATTTATTATCTTTATGTTTTTACTTTTATCTTTTTAAAACTACTTTTTATTCTATTTATCTTTAATTTTATTTCATCCTTAGGTTTTATAGTTTATATTGAACAATTTATAGTTTCGGCCATTTCTTTACGAGTAATCATGCTACTTTATATTTCCTAAAGAGTTAATGATTCTATCACAGTTATGAAGAGCTCCAAGGCTCACTATTATTTAGGAATTTGCAACTCCACTAGAAAATGTTCTCCACGATTGCCATGTCCTGCTCGACCACGACCATAGCTACCACCAGATATAATATTCTTTTGGCGTATGACTTATGGACTAACAACCTCTACCACCACCGGAGTATCCTCCTCCAAGCTCATCCTTGCCTTGGTCGATTACTCTCCATAACTCCAACTCAAGCATTCTATTTAACATTCAGGAAGTTTCACTTCTCTCCCTATCTTATGATCTTATATCTATATTTTTCAGTAAATCTATATTTTTCAGTAAATCTAACTTTGTACATTGAGGACAATGTACATATTAAGTGTGAGGGGTTATTTATATCATTATTAGAAAAATCCCTGAATTTTGTCTTGTTCTCAAATAATCTTCTCATATCATTATTAGAATAAATTTTGATTAATTTGTGATTTTTATTGATATGTCTTGAATTAAAACATAGGCATTTATGCATTGATTGTTAGGCTTGAAGGAATTAGAAAATCAAGCATGTTGATTTTTGAGAATTAAAAATTTTTAGGTTGTTTCCCCAAGTTTAGGTATTATCTTGAGTTGAAATTCACAGGTTAAACATCAAAAAGCCTTAATTTTTGTGAGATCTTGAGCCTTTAAGGCATATATTATTTATTTCATGCTTACTTTTATTATTGCTATGAGTGCGTCAATATTGATTTGTTATTCTAGAACTTGCTTCGATTATGCATGTCAAGACCACACCATTGATTTGATATGTCGAAATGATAAAGGCACTTAGGTTTAACCCACTTACTCCATAAAAGACTACCATCATAATTAACCATTAGTGAACCCCCTTGAGCCTAACAAATTATTCATTGATTTACCCTCAATATTAACCCATAACTCATTATTGTTGAAATCCTCTCAATTAATTTGATCTCTATTTTTGTCGAGATTTGAATTGAATAAATTGCTTAGCTATGTTTTATTTTTTATAGTTAGAAAAGTTCTATGTTACTTGATTTAATCCTAAAAAAAATACATACTTACATATTAGTAGTAATTTGTTATTTAGAGCTTAAGTATTTAATTCCATATTTTGAGAAGAAAAGCTCAACTTTAGGATCATCTAATTAGGAATGTAATTTTTTAGTTTAGTATTTTTCTAGTTAGGTAGTTTTTCAATTCAATCTCAATTCTAACCTTCTCTTTAAGCTTGTGAGCACACCCCCTAACCAAAGTCACGTTACAACCCTCTAAAGACCTTTTGATTGATGTATCATCTCAATTTATAGTGGTGGAGATTTGATTTTCACGCAAGCCTATGGTAATAACTTTTCATATTGACTGCTGAGTGCTAAATTTCTTATCCTTAAACACCTAGAGTGATTTGAGTGAATCTTTAGTGAGAATGTGAAACTCTGTGATATTTTGAATCAAAGGTGATTACTTAGATGAGGGGAGACACCTATGTTTTCGTGATAAAATGCTCAAGTTGGAATGTTTGAAACTTTGATGTTCTTCAAGTTGAATTTTCAATGTATGATTACTTATGGATTATTTTGAGATACTATTGATGAGAACTATAAGTTCAGAAGAATTTATTTTGACTGTGAGTTAAGGATTTTGCTTGAGGACAAGCAAAAGCTTAAGTGTGGGGGTATTTGATAAGTCGTAATTTATACATATTTTTATCCCATGCTTAGCATATTTTTGGATGAATTATCATTAGATTTGTGGAATTCGATACTCCTAATCCTTTAATTTCATATTTTATACTTAGGTGAGCATAGGAGAGTAAAAAGAGCGAGAAATGGGCCAAAAACAGAAAAAATGTATAACACCCCGAACCCGAGACCGTCACCGGAGTCGAATACGAGGTGTTGACAGACTTTTAATTTTTTTTTCAGACACTGCCCAGTCTGAGTACTAGTCGCTTCAAAAATCATATCTTGAGTTTCACAACTCGAAAATCAGTTTTGTGATTTTTCCCTGAAACTAGACTCATGTCCCCACCTATGTATTTTTTTCTAGAATTTTTGGTCAGGCCAATTAGTACAGTTTATTAGTCAAAGTCTCCCATGTTACAGGGGTCGACTACACTGACCTCTTCCCATTACAACTTCGATATCTCTCTGCACAGAGCTTCAATACTGATGCCGTTTGTTTCTATGGAAACTAGACTCAGAGAGGAAACCATGCATATATGGTATGACCCCTAATTATCTCTGGTCAATTTATAGTGAATTTCCAAAAGCGGAACAGAGAATCCAGAAACTGTTCTGGCCCCATTCCACAAGAACCCGAATATATCTTACTGTACTGTTCATATGATTGTTTCGTTACTTCCATATGAAAGTAGGTTCATCAAGGTTCGATTACATAATTTATTCACTATTTAATTCCACTCCTACGAATTTTTGTGATTTTTCAAATCTACACCACTGTTGCTGTCAGCATCTGTTTTCAAGGTAAACTTTACCTATTTTGTGGTTACCATGGACCAACTAGGGTTTTGCCATACATAGGTCCACATGTGATCATAATTAGCCATTCCAATGGCTGATCATTAGCCCAACACTTCCATTTCAAACCATAGTCACATCGTGAAACCATATATACATACATAAACACAAATGGTCTAATGCCATACTCCACTTCTACGAGCCATTTTCGCATGGCTTTACACACATACATCACAATAAGAACTTAAACAACAGGGGGTAGTCCTATACATGCCATATCCAGAGTTTAACTAAAAGAGTACCAAAAGAGCTTTGATAGTGTAGATGACTTCGACTTCGCTGATCCCGAATCCGATAGCTGACGAACAAAATCTATAAAACAGAGAGCCAAAGCAACCGGGTAAGCATTTTAAGCTTAGTAAGTCTCAAGTAATGAAATCGGCTTTGACTACAGTATTACATTCACATAGCTAACTAAGTCACTTTATTAACACACATTCTCATAATCATACTTACTTCACACTTCATCAACATATTTACACAAGGTATCAACCTTTCTAGAAGCCGAAAATTCGTTAGCCGATCACACGAATACTATTTAAAACGAATCGACTTTTCCAATGCACATGCAAACATACCTTATCGTTCGGGTTGGTCGAGCATATTTATTAAATTAGTTACAGCACAAAACGCTCACATTCAAACCCAAGTTTCTTCGGTATTTAACCGAATACAGCCGCAAACACATTTGCCTTCGGGTCTTAACCCGGACATATCAACTCGCATAATTGCCTTCGGGTCTTAGCCCGGATATATCATCCCGCATAATTGCCTTCGGGTCATAGCCCGGATATGTCAACTCGCATAATTGCCTTCGGGTCTTAGCCCGGATATATCAACTCGCATAATTGCCTTCGGGTCTTAGCCCGGATATATCAACTCGCATAATTGCCTTCGGGTCTTAGCCCGGATATAATCCAATGTTCACGCACACATATATCAATAATCATAACACATCCATATCATTTCTTCGTTACTAAGGCTCAAACACGAAACATTTATTAAACCTTTCAAATTTCGGCTCAGTAGCCACACACAAAGAGCATGATTTCAATTGGCTTTATAAGATAGTCTCTAAGCACATTCGACTATCCGTCATAGTATGACTATTCATTTCAATATAATTCAAGTAGGGTCATTACTCGAAGACTTACCTCAAATGTCGTCGAACGACTTCAACGGCTATTCAATTACTTTTTCCTTCCCTTTATCGGATCTAGTTCCCCATTGCTCTTGAGCTTAAGTTCAACAAAATTTAAAATAGTCATTAATCGACTATTCAAGTATTACTTTCAGAATAATATATATATTGATCCGACTTTCACACACATAGATTATAGTAAGCTTTATATTAATCAATAAATAATTCATCGGCAAACTTTCATTAATGTTTACAACAAAATCACATATTCACTACGAGCTGTTTTCCTGAGCAGTAGTTACTAAATTACTTATAACTGGAGCTACTAGACTCCAAATCACTTGCCGTTAATTTTCCCTGAATATAGACTCGTATATCTTCCACCCATAAAATTTTCAGAATTTTAGGCTTGGCCAATCAATACCAGATTTTTCTTAAAGTTTCCCCTGTTTCACTGTTTGACTATTCTGACCACTCTTCACTACGAATCCAATTTCTCACTTTACAGAATTCCAAATGTGTTGTATTTAATCTCATTTGAAACTAGACTCATTAAGGAGTCTAATCATATAAATTTTATCTTATAACCATTTTTGTACAATTTATAATGATTTTCTAAAAACAGAACAGGGAATCCAGCAGTCATTTTGACTCAGCCCCACAATACTTCAAATATCTCTAGATCGGTAACTCTTTTGTTTCTATAGTTTCTTTTGTAAGAAAATAGACCCTTGAAGCTTTAATGACATAATTCACTCAGCTTCTAATTCAACTCCTACAAATTATGGCGATTTTCGAAAATCACCTTACTACTGCTGTCCCAAGTAGATTATTACCAATTCACCATTTATCAACAATTTCATATAGGTTTCTTCTAAGCTAATAATAACCGAACCATTTAGTCAAGCTTAAGGCTGATTCTATTTTGTTCATATTAAGGTCACACCTCCCTTAAAAGAAATTCTAGCCTTCTTAACTTTAATTAGCTACTACCTATTCTTTAAACATTAAATACAATGCAATTAACATTTAAACCTTTATACCGAATTTGCTCACACAATAGTCCTTGACCGAAAGTTCTTAGACTCTAGCTACCCTAATGTCATTCCTTGAAACACATCCGAATATCACGTTCAACACCTCCCATCAACAAGTTAAAATTTCTCAAATTCAATTACTAGTGCTTTTATAAAACATAAACAAAAATACATTAAACATTATCTCCCCAAGAATCAATAGCATAACCGAATACATATATTTTCTTTCTCCCTAAATTAGATTCGGCAATCCCATAAACCATATTAACCTTAACTTTCAAGCTAAAACAATTAACAATTTAACACATCCAACCTAACTATCCATCTAATGTCATCAAAACTTCTACTAAAAATTTTAAGTTCCTAGGCCGCAATTCAACCCTCATAAATAACCTAATTTCAATCCAAGATTCAAGTAAAATTTAAACCAATCCTCCAAATTATGCATACATTTTCAAGAGTGGCATAAAACATACCTTTTTGTATCAAAACACCTTAGCCGAAATTCAACAAGAGTTTTTCTTCTTTCTTTCTTCTAGTTTCGACAATGGAGAAGTAAAGATGAAACACTTTGGTTTCTCCTCCCACTTCTCATATTTTATTTCCTTTAATTTCAATTATTAAATCATTTGTTAATACAAAATTATTTTAATTTTTGAATTAGTGGAGCATATTCTTTCCTTGGCCGGCCACCATGTTTATCATGGGTAAATTGACATGCAAAACCACTCCTTTCAATGCATGTACTATTAGACCATTGTAAAATTAACCTCTCACTTTCCAACAAAGTTTCATATAAGTCCATATTAATAACATAAAGATGATCAAATTAATGCATGAAACTTTCACACATGCATTTACTCACATCATAAACACAGAATATAACTTTTAATTATTTATAAGACTCGGTTTAGCAGTCCCGAAACCACTTCCCGACTAGGGTCAGTTTTGGGCTGTCACAAAATGGGTCAACGTGGGAAATCAACACGACCTGGACTTCCTCACACGGGTAGTTCACACACCCGTGTCTATTTGATAGATTGCAGCACGGCCTAAAACACATCACACGGGGGTGTCCCTATCGAGCCCAAGTCTAGTCCTATTCGGAAAAGGCTGCTCTTGAGGGTTTAGAAGCATTCTAAAGCCTATATAAACACCCCAGGAGGTACTTAGAAAGGACACACGGAGTAGGAGGCAAGGAATTACTCGAAGAAAGCTGATTGATCCATCTCAGAAGTCGGATTCTCCTTCAAGACTGAAGATTTCCCTTCGATTTCCTTCGGGATTTTTGGGTTTCTTTATGTTTTGTTATCATTATTCTTCTAAGTTGTTTTCTTTTACATATGTGAACTAAATCTCCCAAATACCTAAGAGGAATGAAACCTAAGACAGATCTTGTTATTGTTTTCTGAATCATATGATAAATACTTGATTTGTTCTTAATTATGTGTTCTTAATTCTTTCTTTAATATTCCAGGATATTGATTCAAGTATTGATGTGCTTATTCAGAGGAGCAAAAGTCCCTGTCTAAGAGTAGATCTAGCATAATTAAGCGGAGTTGATTGTACCCCTAAACATAGGGCGACATAAATTTGCCGGATTAGGGTGAAACCTAATAAGGGAATCTATAGATCGAGTTAATGCAACACTAGGGGTTTTAATTAGAAAGAGATTTCAATTAATCAACCTAGGGTTAGATGTTGTTATTCTCGAGAGAGATATTAATATAACTTAGGGATTTCTACGGATCAAGTCAAGTGAATAAATCGTCTGACTTAGAGTCAAATAACAAGTGAAGTCTAGGTGGATTTTTCCTTGGGTATTGTCCAAATCAATTAGTTTTTTCCAAAAGTATTTCCCCAATTTTCTTCCTGTGCATTCTTGTTTAGTTAATTAATTTAGATAAAACAAACCCCTTTATTTTTAGGCTAGATAATAAAAAGAGAGTTAATACTAGTACTTTTAGTTCCTGAAGGTTCGACATTCCAGTCTTGCTATAAACTATACTACTGTTTGATAGGTGCACTTGCCTTCATCATGATAATAGTTAGTTTTCAAGTACGATCAATCATAAATATAAAACTTATCACGATTTTTTCAATCAGATACCCTACAAATTATTCCTTATATATACCATACATAAGATTGAGGCCATAATCGTAGGGAAGAATGGAGGGATTTTTGGTGTAATCAACGTAAATTTTTTCTCTATTTCCACGTAGCTATTATATTTAACCTTTCATTCTTATCTAAATTTGACACTGAGTTAGACAAAAGAGGACTCTCAAGGGGAGAGCAGATGTTTTCGTGGAAGTAGAGGTCAAACTCGGGTCAGTGCGATAGTGGTTGTAGTTATTAATGGGTTGTTTAATAATGGAATCCACTGTCAGCCCGAAAGGAGCATTACCTTTACTCCACCGAAACAGTCGCTCCCCATTTAAGAGTCTTCCTGTGTCCAGGACGATACCGGCCTTCGGATAAGAAGGAAGGTTAAAGGTATCGGCTACTTGAAAATGGAGAAAAAAAATTACATCGATTATAGCGGGAAGGCCCATAGTTTTTCCCTATGAATATGCCCTCAAACTTCTATATGTTATTTATAAGGCAATATTTTCGGGTATCCAAAAAGTTTAAGCTCGTGGTCGCGTAACGACCGTTAACTAGATCCCTCATTATACCTCAATCCATGATCGCATAATGGTCGTTGATTGAGACCTCCACATATATTACCACCCGTGATCTTACAAAGCAAAATCACTCCAGAACCCGACTTCCTTAGGATAGGCTTCGAAGGTAATGGTCTCATCTTGGCATGATATATGAAATGTGTGCGGCTCGGAGCAATATCGAATCATCGACGACTTAATAATACCTAGAACATCAATTAAAAAATTTTGGCAACATAAATTTACAACACCGAGAAGTGTTTTATAGAGGAAGGATGGAGAGGCTGCGGGAGAAAATGTTTGAAGTACGATGAAGCATGGAGTGGAAGAGCCCTTTTATAAGCATGGGGGAAAGGTTGTGTAACAGCCTGATTTAGACCCTATTCGAAACAGTGATTTTGAGACCACGAATCTGAGTCAAAAAAATATTTAAAAAATTATTTTCTGTGTTTATCATGTGTGAATTTGTATCTGTGAAATTTTTGTGCTTTAATTTTATCGTTTGAGTGTCGATTTAATAAAAAGGGCTTAATCGCGTAAACTGAAAATTTTATGGTTAAATGTGAAAGTGCGTAATTGTTGTTGTCTTTATAATATGAAGCACTTATAATGCAATTAGGCCATAATTTAATGAGTGGACGATAGTGACCCTATATTATAATGGTTTATATTTTATTATAAAGGTTATATATGTAAATTAATTAATAAGTTATAATAACATAAAACATAAAATTAAAAGCCAATGTTTATATTTTCTTTCCATGACCGAAACTTCAAAATAAGAAAGAAAAGAAAGCTTTTAAGGGTTCAGCCATTTGATAGCTTAATCAAGGTATGTAACTAGTTCGATTTTTGATAATTTTTATGTTTTTGAAATCGTTGCAGTGTAATGTATAAAGCCCATGCTTGAATTTTTGATTTTGATGAATATTTTGAATTATGCCATTGATGAATAATTTAGCTTTGTGATGTTAGTTAATGAATTATGAAATATATGTTTCAGATTAATATGTTTTGTATTGGATTTTTTTTATGATTTTGAGTAATTAGGGCTAAATTGAAAAAAAAATTGAAGGACTAAAATGAGAAATAAATAAAATGTATGGACTCGTATGAACATGCGTAGTATTCGGCCTAAGCATGATGTGTGCAAATTTTGCATGTTTTGTGTTTTGTGTTTTGTGCAATTTGGACTAAATTGTAAAAAGTGTAAAATGTCAGGGGTAAAATGGTAATTTTCCCATTTATGTGTTTTTGGACTAAATTGAGTGAAAATATGTTTAAATGAGTTTAATTTGAATATGTTTAAATCAAGAACCAAAGAAATCGGATTTGGATCGGGGGAAAACCAAAGTTATCAAGTAGTCGTCCCATTCTGATTACTGTTGTCCGAGGTAAGTTTATAAGCAAATAAATGTTATTTATTTGATTAAATACGAGTTATACATGCTAAAATGAATTATGTGAAAGAATATATGTCTTAGCCAAACGTAAATAAGCTTGGGAGCTATGTTTACGAATTCGTTTCGTCGGAATTACAATGTCCGAAAGCCTCGTACGAACCTTAGGAATAGCTAGGATACATATGTCTTGACATAGGATTTCCTATATGTGTTTTCATGTAAGACCACGTCTAAGACGTTGGCATCAATCTGTGATTACGTGTAAGACCGTGTCTGGGACATCAGCATTGTATTTGATTTATGTAAGACCCTGTCTGGAACAGTGACATCAGTATGTGATAGCATGTAAGACCACATCTGGGACGTCAGCATTGTACAATATGTGTGATTATCTAAGTATCCTAATCAATTCCAAATGGTTTAATGGGCAATGATAAATTATGATCGAATGTGTAAATCGAGCTAAGTGATCAAGTATGTGATAGTTGATTACTTATTTGAAATTAAGGTAAGTTGGTTATTTAGTATGTGATGCAAAATATACAGGATGGTAATGTGAATATATGAGTAATTGTGAAGCATATTCGGCCACAAGTTAAGTGTAAATATGTGATGTTAAGGTTTGATTCATAAGTATATGTATTCAAGTGTTTAAATATTCAGCTTTATATATTGAAATATGACTTTGAAAGTGTATGATACTTTGGTAATAAACATATGTATATTCGACCAAAATTAATTTCACCTATAAAAGTACATGTTATATATGAAACTTAAATCTTGAGATTGAATGTGGTTATGTTATTATAAATTTGTTTAGTTAAATTAAATTGTTCATTTGTTTATGACTTATTAAGCTATGATAGCTTACTGTAAGTATGTTTGCCTCTGTTTTATAGATTTTGGGAACTAGTTACGAGCTTGGGGATCGTCAGCAAAGTCTACCACACTATCGACTATTTTTGGTACTTTATAAGCTTAAACTTGAACCTATGGCATGTATAAACTAGGTTTTATGTAGTTAAGTTTGAAGTTGTGTATATATTAAGCCATGCAAAAATGGCTAATATGATAAGTGATTATATGAAACTTTAGTCAGTTTACATGTGTTATATGCATTAAAAATGGTTGGTGATTTTGGATGTGTATGTTTAGTTGATTCGGATAAGATACATGCCTAGATAAAAATATATGTGAATTTGGTTGTTGAGTTTGGTTAAGGTATAACAAATATCTTATGTTTAGTTCATCTTTGGTAAGTTTTATGCATGATATGCTATGTTTTTGTGAATGAATTTATAAATCAGCTAGTAATGGAGTAAAATAACAATTATATATCTGACTATGTATTGGTTATTTTGGATCGGTTTGTCAAGGCAATGTATGTGCATATGTTATGCTTGAATGGTTGGTGGAAGCAAATAATGAATATCTTATATGATAACTTTGGTGGATATGTTTTGTTTGAGGTTCGGTAATGAAAGATTAAAATGTTAGGTTAAATATTTGAGTTGGAAATGTACCATATTATGAATTATAATTTGGTATGTGATAGATAGGTACTTTGGTATGAATTGTTTCGGTACTAGTGTATATAATTGATTAAATGATATTTGTATGTGGTTAAATGAATATGTTTGTTTATGTTTATTATATATGCATGCTTATTATATCGTGAGGTTGTTTAAATTTAGACAATTATGCATAATATGTGAATTGGTATAATTAAGATTTAATCGATGGAATAGGTTAAAATATATTCAGTAATTACAAAATAAAAAGGTTACATTTAGAGTAAAAATGTGTATATTTGAATGACATCAAAGGTATGTACAGCCATATTGTAATGTCACTAATGTCGCATATATGTGTTTGGACAATAAGTTGTATGCATATTGGTTGATTGGTTTCATCATATACATATACAGAAATTGTAAAATTATAATATGTTTGATGCTTAACTAATGATATTATGTATTTATATATTGTCTACATATGAAAAGTGAGATGAAATGCTTGAATTTGGTTTAATGGCAAAAATGCCATTAATATATTGTATTCGAGGAATCGAATAATGAAAGTGTTAAATATGTGCACATGAATTTGATGTTTAAATGTTAGATAATGTTATAAACATATTGTTATTCTATAAAGCATGAAAAGTGATAACTAACAGTATTGATTTGTGACTTGTCTGGTAATACCTCGTAACCCTATTCTGGCGACAAATACGGGTTAAGGGTGTTATAGTTTGGATTATAAAGTAGAAATTTCCCACG
The DNA here is from genome assembly GCF_007990345.1 of Gossypium hirsutum. Classification (NCBI taxonomy): domain Eukaryota; kingdom Viridiplantae; phylum Streptophyta; class Magnoliopsida; order Malvales; family Malvaceae; genus Gossypium; species Gossypium hirsutum. The sequence continues at coordinate 53,108,119 of NC_053430.1, read as the reverse complement.
GTCGAGAACACGCTACAAGAGTTGTGTCTTCTAAGAATATATTCAAAACATGCCTAAAAAAGGCTGGAAAATTAGACAGGCATGTACTTTTGATGAAAAAGGTTAGAGAAAACACTCTCAGCGTGCTTTCTTGTCATGTCAGCAAAGAAGCTCGCTCAACTGGGAGTGTTTTCTCTAACCTTTTTTAGACTCAAAATTAAAAGTAGCAGGTTGTAGAGAATTTTTTTTGTATAATTAATGCACATTTTGAGGTGCCGAATACTATTAGGAGCACTATTTTAATGAAATTATATAACATCAGGAATGCACCATTTTTTTGATGTTGCTAATTCAATTCACGACCGATATTGAAATGAATCGACAAGTGGAATCTGGTTGTTAATCCAATATCAGAATGTAACAAAAACAAATGCAGTGTTGAAATGAAAATATATGGTTTCTTTATTTATATCATATATATTTACATTGTAGTAGTAATAAAAAATGCATCGATCACAGAATGTGTACATAGAGTGGTGGACGACGATCGCGAGGAGGATTTTTTATCACAAGAGGAGATGTGGGCCTATAAACTTCCTCATTGCCACAATCTGCGCCATCATCACCTTCACCGCACCCTTTTTTCTCATATCCGTCTCCATTGTCGTCATCATGTTCGTCTTGGGCTTCCTCTCCATATTGATCTTGGTCTTCGTCTTCGTCTTCGGGTTCGTGTTCGTCTCCGTATTCATGGTGCTTGTGAAAAAAACACGAGGTTAGTGAAATGAATAGGGACAAATGGAGGGGATATTACGTGGACATAGACAGCGCCTCTTAGGGTGGAGCCGATGATGAACCCATCGTGCGATCGTGTCTAGCTCTACGGTGCTACTGGGGTAGTCGTTGTTGCCTCTTCTGACGAAGTTGCCTACTCCTTGCCTCCAACGATAGTAGATATGGCTTACTAGCGAGTTTGAACCACGGCAAGTACTCCAAACAGGTCATCGTGTTTGCTGAGAAAAATGGTTTGCAGATGGGTAAGAAATTCATCCTACGATCCTAGGCCTCGATGTACTTCTTGTGTACCTCTCGCCAATTCTCACCGTTCTTCTCGCGTATATCCACTTTGGGCAGCTCCTTCAAGTCTTGCGGTAGCAGTGGAATTTTTACCTCTACCCAAACTACCACATCACTTGGTCTAATTCTTGCATTTCCACTATTGCATACACTATCAACGACACATTCCCGTTCCACATCCCCCGATTGTCCAACACTTTCGACAGGATACAAGATATGGTGTCGGCATATAGCATCCATTCAAACTAAAATGAACAATTGTAAATTTCGTTATTTATATATATATTTACAAATCATTGCGTGATTAATATAGGTTCGAAAGAATAAGTAACAAACTCTGACTTTCGAGCGTTGATCTAACAGTAGCATAATGTCTTATAGCTCCTCGAGTAGTCCCACGTAACTCAGCCCATGGTTCCACCTGTAAATGCGATATGTTAGTTCAAACATATGATAAATAAAAACATTTACCGTACAAACTAAGTATTTATTAATAAATTATCTTTACCTTGTCACCAACAGAAACATGTATGGGTCGCTCACTCGTGGACGTAACAATGGTAGTCGCTACTAGGCCCATGACTACAACAAGAGCAGACAACCACAGATTGACATCTTATCCGGTTCCGTGGCCTAACACAGCTCCTAGTATAACGTGGCCAACATAGCTGATTCCCAACTAGATTTTCCACATTCTTTGAAGTTTACTAGGTACATTAGCCACCTGATGTGTTCAAGATTTATTGGGCATTAAAATGCCCCCAATTAATAGAAGGATGAATGCTCGGGCGTACTGTTCTTTGACGACCTTGATTGCATCCACAGAAAGCTTATCAAATTTTTTCACCAACCAATTCATCGATATCCAACCGCCATCAAACTTGTTTGGGACCTTCCCCAATAATGTTGCACAGAGATCCTCTTTACCAAGAATGATCGCTGCTCCCTTGATGACTGGTAGACCGAGTTGTAACGCCACGTCCTCGAGTGTGATTGTACACTTGCCGCATGGAAGATGGAAAGTGTGTGTCTTAGGCCTCCATCTTTCCAACAATGCATTGATATGTATAGGATCGAGTTTGCAGCCCTTAAGCATACGAGGCGCATGCAAAAATCTCAACTCTTGCAAGTAACCACAAATAGAGGGGATCAGAAACTTTGCCGAATTATGTATGATTGCCTCCAAAACTCGATTTTTCGCCTATTTATAAAAAGAAAAAAATATTTTTTAAATTTAACTTAATCGAAAACAACGAAAATTAATGTTTGTTTTACCATTATTGCTTAAGCGGCAAAAATGTGCTTATTGTCGAAACGAATTAGAGAGATTGTCATTCGTGAAAACTTAATCCGAACGAATCAAATACAAAATAATTAAAAAACTAATATTTTAACACGAGAATATCGAAAAAAAATTGAACAAAAACTTAAGAAAATTGAGAGAGTTAAGAGATTAGAAAGAATTGAGAGAATAGGATCTGAGTGAAAAATTATTTTTGGGGCATTTATAGGTAAAAAATTTCACCGTTGGCCCTTTTAAATTTTTTTACCGTTGCAAGGGCAACAGTCATATGAACGTTGACGGAAAGCGTGTCGAACTAGGTGAGCTTTCTGTACAGGTGGTAGGAAAACGCGCTCAGCTAGATGAACTTTTCTTCCACCTGTATAAAAAGCATGCCCAGCTGGACGCGTTTTTCCTTTCTCTCTTTTAAAACGGTCTAATTCCCTATATTAAAAAAATGAACTAAAAATCTAATTAAAAACCCACTTTTAAGCCTAATTAGGCCAACTTTGTTAGTAAAAACCAATTCTCACGTTAAGTTTATATATTCTACCAAAATCTATATAATGTGAATAGTGTAATGATTCAACGGAGTAAATCGAAAACTGATTAGAGGTTTATAAGCTTTTATATTATACACTGTTAAAATTTTGGTATAAAGTTAACAATTTTAAAATTAATACAACATTAAAAATTTTTATATCCTTAAAAATTGATTAAATTATTCTAAAAAACTACAACAAAGTTTTCGAGTTTTTATAACATTTGACCTATTTATCATTTTCTAAAAGGTGGTGTTGTATAAATATATATAATAATTTATTTAGTCTTTCAATTTTATAAAAAAAAATCTTTTATTTAATATTTATTTAATATTTAAATTTATATTGTTTATTAAATTACTTCAAAATAAATAAAAAAAGTTAATGTCTATTAACTTATGACATAATGTATAACATGTTAAACTTTTTTCATTTATTTTATGATGAATTAACAAATAAACGTAAATTAAAATTTTAAATAATAATTTTTTATACTAAATTAAAAAACTTTAAATTATATGTTATGCTTTGTCGGTGAATATCTCAAGCGTCAACTCTAACCCAAAAAATACAATCAAATTACTTCGCCTGCCCACATATCTTACCCGTCTACCTAATCTTACAATCCACGTGTAACCATCATGATCAATTGCGCAATGCACTCCATGCTCAGAGTATTCCCTCTCCGTTGTAGTTTAATGAATCATCACCTATCAACTCTTTTCGACTTGGGCAAATTTAAAGAGAAAAAATAAAGAACAAAATAAAATAAAGTTGCAGAAACTGAGTGCAAATCTTACTAAGCCCCAGCTCACACTCCTCTGTCCCATTAACTGTATGAGAGAGAGGAAATCTGATTTTCAATTTCATCACTGCATCTTCTCTTTGCTTTTGGCCTCATCTTCAGAAAGGTAAGTCAAGTTCTTTAGATTGCTTGCCGCTTTTTGAGTTTCAAGATCTATGAACCCCAGATCTGTAGAGCCTTGATCTTGTTGCTGAATTCTTGAATTTTAGTAGTTTGGGTTCTTTTGCTTTTTCCTTAATAACTAGATTTAGTTTATTGTAAGGGCATTTTAGCTCATTCAGGATGTTGGGTCGTCCTGGGTTATCTAGAACTGGAAGCTTTAGGCCTGAGAATCTAGGACAAAATGCTTTGCATATGATTGGCAATCTTTGTTTCACTATATTTGTAATCGGTGTCCTAGTTTTCACCATTATAGCTGCTACTTATGAGCCTGAGGACCCTCTTTTCCACCCTTCCACCAAGCTCACAGCTTTCCTCACTTCCACATCAAATGCCACCTTTCAATCGGATAACACGGTTGTTAAAACCGGAGAGGACTTTATGGCCGCCAACCAGACTGCATTTGCCACTTTTATCAATGTGACGGATGTAGTAGAAATCAAGGAGGAGCGTACTGACCAAACTAGTTCATCCGAATGCGAGGGTGATTCGAGAAAACCACTTAATTGTAGGGACCCAGAAGTGTTCCATTTGATGATGAAGGAGGCGATTGAGCGTTTTAAGGATATACATTTTATCGGTTTGGAAAGCCAGCACCAGGGCCTGAGGAGAATACTTGTGATATGGCCTGGCGGTTTAGGCCTAAGGAAGGGAAGACAGCTGCTTTTTATAAGGATTATAGGCGGTTTGTGATTAATAGATCTGAGAATTGTACACTTAGTGTGGTGAGCATTGGGGATTATCATTCAGGTGTGAATGCAAGGAAGAGGAAGAATAAGAATCAAAAGCTGGGATTTGAGAAGACATCTGGTAAGCAGGAGCAAGTTGTTGCGGCTTTGCCTGTTGTTGGGGAAGCAGTGAATGATTCGCTTCCAGTGGTCGAGTCTGAAAATGCATTTAGTCGTGGGAAGTATTTGATTTATGTGGGTGGTGGAGATAGGTGCAAGAGCATGAACCATTACTTGTGGAGCTTCTTGTGTGCATTGGGTGAAGCGCAATATTTGAATCGGACTTTGGTTATGGATTTGAAACTTTGTTTATCTTCAATTTATACTTCCTCAAATCAGGATGAGGAAGGGAAGGATTTCAGGTTTTACTTTGATTTTGAGCATCTGAAGGAGGCCGCATCAGTGTTGGATCACGAGCAGTTTTGGCAAGACTGGAATAAATGGCAAAAGAAAGATGGCTTGAGTCTTCATCTTGTTGAGGATTTTAGGGTGACGCCAATGAAGCTTTCTGAGGTAAAGGATTCTTTGATTATGAGAAAGTTTGGATTGGTGGAGCCCGATAATTACTGGTACAGGGTTTGTGAAGGAGAGACTGAATCTGTTGTTCAAAGGCCATGGCATCTGTTATGGAAATCAAGGAGGTTGATGGATATAGTGTTGGCGATTGCGTCAAAGTTGAACTGGGATTATGACTCTGTTCACATTGTGAGAGGGGAGAAGGCGAGGAACAGGGATCTGTGGCCTAATCTTGCCCAAGATACTTCACCTGATGCCCTTATCTCAACCTTGCAGAATAAGATTGAAGACGGAAGGAATGTTTATATTGCAACAAATGAACCTGATACATCCTTCTTTGATCCTCTGAAAGACAAATATTCGACTCACTTTCTTGATGAATATAAGGATCTTTGGGATGAGAACAGTGAGTGGTATTCAGAAACAAAAAACCTTAACAACGGAGTACCAGTTGAATTTGACGGTTACATGAGGGTCTCTGTCGATACAGAAGTTTTCTTGAGAGCGAAGAAACAGATTGAGACTTTCAACGAACTGACCAACGATTGCAAAGACGGCATCAACACTTGCAATACAGCATCCAGTTAAAACCCTATGAATCCAGTCCGAGACTTCATCAAAACACCAAGGCATATCCACGTGTATTTTTAACTATAGTCTTTGTTGCCTTTAATCAAATTTATGCCTTACGTGGTAGTATTATCAGCTGGTGGCATTTTTGAATTTTGTACTTGTACAATATTTATTATCAGTGTTTGAGGACTTAGCATCATTTTGAGGTTTTTAGACCAGGTTGAGCTTTTCTTTGTCAACTCTTTTCATTGACCTTTTGGTATTATTGTAGTGTGTTGGAATTTTCCATTTAGATTACCCTTTTAAATTGGTTTTTTACCTTCTATAGAATCCTAAACCTTGGTTCGTGGATATTATGCTTTTGTTCATTTAGGGTTTAGGGCAATTTGTTTCTTGCATCAGAATCAAGATACAAGACATGATAGAAGAGAAGAGCTTCTAATCAATGTTGCTTCAGGTCGATGCTAGGGATATCGGTCTTGAACCGATCAAACTAGATTTTATAATTTTTAATATATATATTAATTTTTATGCTTTTCTTAATATGTTATTCAATTTTAAACTAGATGAACCGGTAAAAAAATAATAGGACTGAAAATCAGTGTCAGATTAAAGAACAAATGGTCTAATTAGTTCGACCATTAATTCGGATTCTTGAACCATGAGTTCATCATCATTATCATATCTGGTGATTGTTGCATTTAAATAGAAGTGGTTAGTATTATATTGGTTGGAGTATAACTTTTGTTCTAGTATGTAATGGTAACTGTGTGTTCTAATGTATTATTTCGCATTGACCAGTATTTCTCAAATATTATTTTATTACATATTTATAGTCTAATTTTTATTTTATTTTATAATATAATATAATAAATACATATAAATGTCTCTAAATTCCAATATGCAGATAGATATATTTATACGAAATAAATTTATTAATTAAACTCAAATAATATAATAATTATAATTCATTTTTAAATTTAAATGTAAAAATGGAAGTGAATAAAATATAAAAAGTATTTTTAATAAATAAAAATTAATTTAAAATATCAGCCAATAATGAACCGAAATTATAGAAATATATAAAAATTTTAACAGGAAAAAGAAAAGAGCATGTATTACGTACCGGTCGAGACAACACAATGTTCGGTAGAAAGTGCTAAATTATGCCAAGGTTTTTTTTTTTTTTTTGGCTTCTGTTTCATGTTCCGATTTTGAACACAATTTCTTTCAGAATAAATTCAAACCCTCTCTTTTATCCCATGAAAAATCCAATTACGTGTCTTCAAATGTTTGAGAAATGTCTGAGACAGTGAAAACTTTGGAGATGGAAGGCAAGGGCTAAGAGTTGATAAAAGGTGGTTTTTTAAGCCTGAAAGACCAAACATCTCTTCAGGCTCTTTCCACTGCCCAAAATTAGGCATGAAAGTGGGTTGTACCAAACGTGTGACATAACTGTTTTTTCTCAAGTGTTAATATGAGTGATAGCTCAGCTCAACCTTTTTTTCCACTTCATAACACCATATAAAACATAAATTGCAAGAGATACCATAAAAAAATAACATCAGAAACCTGACATTATCATATTACACAACAACAGCTACAGCCATTACAAGGCAGTAATCCTGTCTGTCAGCAGATTTTGATTCCACTAATCGAAAACAGGAGACATAACAAAATCTGGATGAACCGAACATAAGTGAGATGAGCATACAACTTCAGAAACCCTGAAAAAAGTATATGTACATTCAGTAACAAAAACATCACCACATCTCGCGGGTAATAACCCCACTCCGCTTAACGCTAATCCGAGGGCGGCATCGTTTCATTTAAAATACCTGTACAATAAACGCGCTGTACATGGAAAATTCGAAAATCTCCGCACGCTCACCAAAAGTAGGCCGGATCGTCTTCGGGCAGCAGAGCGTTCCTGCAAAGAGGGCATGTGACATTCCAATAGTTCAACCACTTTTCCAAGCATACCTTGTGAAACAGATGACCGCAGGACAAGCGGTTAATCTCTGATTCTGGCTCGAACCTAGTCAGGCAAACTGAACAGTCATGCTCCGGTTGACTGCCGCTACATACCGCATCGTACCGGGTCGATGGCATCCTGCTCCGGAACTCTTTAATGTAACTATCAGCATTACCGATGCTGATGTCGAATGATACCGCAGGGATTTCAATAAGATCCGAGGATGGCGATGATGATGATGATGATGATGATGACGAGGAGGAGGAGGAGGACGAGGACGAGGAGAGATGGATACCGATAATGTGAAGGATTGATCGAATTATGCCTTTAACCATAGATATGGATAAAGCTGTGTTTACCAAGAGTACACATAGCACTCCTTCTGATGGGGCTGGGAGACTTGAGAGACCCATTCTTTTATATCAAGATTAAGCTAAGTTTATTCGAACAAATGATTATATGAACTAGTTAAGGATATAAATGATGTCACTCTCTTGCAGATATATATGACCTGGAAACATAAAACCTCCATTAGAATAGCATTCATTGAATATAAATTCAATGCAAAAAACAAAAGAAGGTAATCAAGCTTTTAATTCACAAAACTCACATGAATACAACCTCAAAGATAAACAAATTGATGATCAAAGGTTTAAATAAAGAGTTTGATTCCAACCATATTGCCATGAATATTAAACTATCAAAGAAATTGAAAGGATCAAATCATAGTATGCGATTTTCAAATGAAAAGAATCCAACATGAGAATTGGGACTTGGCAGCCTAAAAAGCTAACATCCCCCACAAAGATCAATGCTAAATGGAACACCTTTCAAAAGCTTTCTCATAATTAAGATCTAGCCATGTTCAAACCTTGGTGATGGCGATAATCATGGCCAAAATAGGGAAAACAAAAAGGGGAAAGCAAAAGATATCATATTTCCAAATTGGAAAGATAAATTAAAAAGAAATATCAAATCCCAAATAGAGAAACCCAAAAAAAAACAGAGAGAGGAAACATAAACAAAGTTAAATGAGATCTAACATTTTCATTCATAATAACAAAAACCCCATAAAGTTACCCTTAGTATCTTTCCTTTGCTTCATAGTAAGAAAACCAACATTTCTTTAAACATAGAACTAGCAGCTTTAAAAGAGTTCAAAGATTTGAGTTTGTTCAAAAGCAAAGGAACTTACACAAAAAGAGGACAAATTTTCATGGGATCAGTGATGCATAAGGAAAAGAAAACTGGGTTTTAACAGAAAGTAAACATGTAAGCTTTTCTGAAGTGAGTGATGGCTGCTCTGCCATCCTTCTCTGCTTATATAGCAATCCCCCCACCCTAACTCTAAAAACAAACTGTGGTTAGCCTTCCGGGTTTTCCGGACTCTATAAACCCTTTAACCATGGTTACTTTATATCATCAATATTTTTGTGCCTTCAAGCTTAAGCTTATAACTAAACTTTCTTTTCTTTTCTCTTTTTAACTCTCAAAAGAAAAAATCTTTAATTAGAAGTTATAGAATTGTAGCAACTAAAAGAGGAAAGGTAAAAGAAACCATCCCTCACATTTTCAGATACAAAGTTCCCATTTTTTACAAAAAAAAATTACTATTTTGAGAATGGAATCATTACTATTTTTAATAATTTCTCATAACAATTATTTAAGAATAGTGTTGAATGGATAGAAAGAATCATAAGTAAATGATGTTCCCCATCATTTGATTTAATGTATTACTGCAACATTTTTAACGAAATTCAAAACTTAATTTCAATAGTTCAGTAATGTTACTAACCAATTTGATCATTTGAGCAGCGATCTAGATAAGCAGCAGGCGGTGGCTTTCACCCACTAAAAATAAGACTACTACTTCATAACCCTTATAAACTAATATGATGGTAATCTCTTAAAAATTTATATTTTATCTTTAATTTCATAATTGATTTTACCTCGAAATTCGAGTTTTCATATTTAAAGATAAAATTGAAAAAAAAATCATAAGATAAAAGAACTTTACTATGCATCAAATGATAAATTTCTATTTTAACATCTTACAAATTTATACTTTATTTCTGATTTTGTAACAGTTTCGCCTCAATACTGGAATTTAATATTTAAAAATGAATTTAAAAAGAATCATAAGGTAAGAGAATTTCATTATGCATCAAATGGCCAATTTCCACTTTAACCTCTTAAAAGTTTATATTTTATCTTTGATTTTGTAACAAACTGCACCTTAAAATTCAAGTTTCAATATTTAAAAATAAAATTGAAAAGAAAATCATAAAAAAAAAAGAAAAAAGAACTTCACTATACATCACATGATAATTTACATTTCAACCTCTTAAAAATTTATACTTTATCTTTGATTCCGTAATAGACTAAGAATCATAAGACACAAGAACTTCGCTATGCATCACATTTTAAATTTCCATTTTAACCTCTTAAAAATTTATACTTTATCTTTAATTATGTAATCGATTTCTCCTAGAAATTCGTATTTTAATATTTAAAATTGAAATTAAAAAAATCTTAAAACACGAGAAGTTTGCTATGCATCACATGATAAATTTCCATTTTAACCTCTTAAAAATTCAAACTATATATTTGATTCTGTAACAGACTTCGACTCAAAATTCGAGTTTCAACATTTAAAAATGAAATTAAAAAAATTCATAAGACATGAGAACTTTGCTATGCACTACATTGTAAATTACTATTTAACCTCTTAAAAATTTATACTTTATCTTTTATTTTGTACCCGAGTTGCATTGAAACTTGAATTTTAATATTTAAAAATAAATTAAAAAAAAGCGCAAAACACAATTATTTTTCTATGCATCACATGGTAAAATTCTTTATTAACCTCTTAAAAGTTTATACTTTATCTATAATTTCGTAACGGACTTCGACTCAAGATTCGAGTTTCAATATTTAAAAATGAAATTCAAAAGAATCTTAAGACATGACAATTTCGCTATGCATTACATGGTAAATTTCCATTTTAACCTCTTAAAAATTCAAACTTTATCTTTGATTCTGTAATGGACTTCATCTCAAAATTTGAGTTTTAACATTTAAAAATGAAATTAAAAAGATACATAAGACACGAGAACTTCGCTATGCGTCACATTGTAAAATTCTACTTTAACCTTTTAAAAATTTATACTTTATCTGTTATTCTGTAACCGAGTTGCCTTGAAACTCGAATTTTAATATTTAAAAATAAATTTTAAAAAAGCGCAAAACACAATTAGTTTTCTATACATCACATGGTAAATTTCCTTTTTAACCTCTTAAAAATTTATACTTTATCTATAGTTCCGTAACAAACTTCGACTCAAAATTCGAGTTTCAATATTTAAAACTGAAATTCAAAAGAATCATAGGACACGAGAACTTCACCATGCATCACATGATAAATTTTCATTTTAACCTCTTAAAAATTTATACTTTACCTTTAATTCTGTAACCGACTTGGCCTCGGAATTCGAATTATAATATTTAAAAATGAAATTAAAAAAAATCATAAAAGACGAGAAGTTTTCTATGCATCACATGATAAATTTCCTTTTTAACCTTTTAAAAGTTTATACTTTATCTTTGATTCCGAAACCAACGTTGCCTAGAAATTCAAATTTTAATATTTAAAAATGAAATTATAAAAAATCATAAAACACGATAAGTTTTCTATGCATTACATGGTAAATTTCAATTTTAACCACTTCAAAATTTATACTTTATCTTTAATTGCGTAACGGAGTTTGCCAATTTCAGTATTTAAAAATATATTAAAAACAATCATAAGACACGAGAACTTCGCTATGCATCACATTGTAAATTTCTATTTTAATCTCTTAAAAATTTATACTTTATCTTTGATTCTGTAACTGACTTTGCCTCGACATTCGAATTCTAATATCTAAAAATGAAATTAAAAGAAATCATAAAACACGACAAGTTTGCTATGCATCACATGATAAATTTCCATGTAAACTCTTAAAAATTTATATTTTATCTTTGATTCTGTAACTGACGTTGCCTCGAATTTCAAATTTTAACATTTAAAAATAAAATTAAAAAAAGCGCAAAACACAATTAGTTTCCCATGCATCATGTAATGCCCCAAAATTTGATAATTTGTTTCTGTAAATAATTAACACACAATTTAGTATTTGCTTTAGCGGTTATGTGTTTTGGGTGTGTGTGCGAGGTCCCAAGTTCAAGCCTTAACTTGGGCAAAATTTTGTTTTTAAATGAACAAAGCCTTACTCTTGTCCAGTAGGCTTAAGTTTAAATGTTAGTAAATTAATATAAAAATGGGCCTGTTGGTTTGGTGGTTAAGTGGAGTGTCAAGTGTGCTGAAGATCTTGTGTTCGATTCCCTGCTTCAGTTTTTATTTTTCAGTGGTTATAGGGAGGAGTTTGAGTGGCGTTAGAATTCTAAGTAGTGGGGAGTTCATAGAGAAAATTAAAGGATTGTGGTTAGTGGGAATTATCAGAATATTTTTCTGATTGATTTCTTTTTGGCAAAATTCGACACCTTCTCTCCTTTCTTCCAAAATTCTGACTTTTGATTTCCTTTCTCCCTACCGAATTTTCATCTTGTTCACATCTGTTCTTTTCAATTTCTTTCCTATTTCGTTTCTGTTCTACTTCTGTCTAGGTCAACGACTGTTTTGCACATTCAGTAAGTTTTAGTATTCGATTGGTTTAGACTATTCTTTTGTATATTGATTTAAAAGGGGTTTCGGCTGGTTTATAGGTATTAACCGAGGGGCTGGTGATCGTTTCTCAACGGTTTAAGAGGGTTGGACTTCGGTTGTTTGAACGAGGGTAAGTAATTGTCGATTAATTGATGAGTATCTCGATTGGGGGTTCATTTTGATTCGAACCTTTAGGCTATTAATCCATGCTTCTTGGTCAATCTTAGGTTTCAGAGGGCTGGGAGACTGTATTTGTATCAAACGAAACCAGGTGTGTACCTGAAAACTCAAAAAACGAGAATCGGCAAAACTGTCGACGCCATATAGGCGTGTGGTCGTCTGTGTGGTAGGCTGTGTGGCAGTACACGGGTGTGTGATCGATGAGCCAGGCCGTGCACGTAAGACACGGGCGTATAACATGGTCGTGTGAAGGCAGGCGAGGCCGTGTGCGAGACACGGGCTCGACCTATTAGGCCGTATAGGCCACACAGGCGTGTGGAATTCTGGGACAGGCCGTGTGATCCACACGATCAAGGCCAATTTGGGCCGTAAGGGCCACACTAGCGTGTGGGCCCACACGCGTAGGCCATATGGGCGAGTGAGCCCAATTTTCTGAAATACTCCAAACGGTTGCTAGAGTCACCCAAGTCAACTAGGACCTGCTACAGGGTCAATGAGAGTTAATTGGCCCCTATTTTCGTGATTTGATTATGTTATATACGTGCCTTAGCATGCACACCGATTTGTATGTATGATTTTTTAATTGTATATTTGCATGTCATGTATTGTATGATGCATTACATCGGGGTTGGGTTAATGTATATGGAGGAAGTGTTCTGAAAGGCTCCTAAGCCTGATATTTGGCAGCATAGCTTTAATTATCTGATTATGTGTTGCATTTGGTACAGCATGGTGTGTAGGGATTAGTGGGTTGATTTTATCCCCACATGGTGTGTAGGGTTGGACGGAGTTGGTGTGTAGAGGCTGGCGGGTAGGACTCTGTTTAATCTATTCTATTCTGCATACTGTATTTGAAATAGGCCAATACCCTAATAAATATGTCTGATTCTGTATCTGAGTGGGCTAAGGCCTACACTGATTTCTATAAGGGGCTCCAGCCCAGACTAATTCTGATTATAATCTGATGTATGTCTGTATACGCGTTTTTTTGTGGGGATTACATACTGAGTTGCGAAAACTCACCCTTTTCTTGTTTAATCTGTGTAGGTAATTCCCAGACTTGATAGGTCGGTGCAGCGGAGGACTTAGCAGGGGCCACACGGTTTTCCATTTGGACTATTTTCTATTTACATATGATTTAATTTATATTTGGGGAAAATTTGATGTAATTAAGGCCTTTACAGATTTTTGCTTAATTTGGGATTTTGGAATGTTTTACAAAACCACCACAGATACGAAAATGTTTTTAAAAGCTTCCGCGTAAAAGTAATGTTTTAAATCAAATCAATTAGAATGCGTTTTCCCGGGCTAAATACAAGTTAAAAAGTGGAACGATTTTAAGGTCTATGCGGTTTCAAAAAACACTCTCATATGACATCGCCAGATTCGGCCATAAAGTCCAGGCCGGGTTTGGGGTGTTACACATCACATTGTAAATTTCCATTTTAACCCCTTAAAAATTTATACTTTATCTTTGATTCTGTAATCAACTTGGCCTCGAAATTTGAATTTTAATATTTAAAAATGAAGTTAAAAAAATCATAAAACACAAGAACTTTGCTATGCATCACATGATAAATTTCCATTTTAATCACTTAAAAATTTATACTTTATCTTTGATTCTGTAAACAATGTTGCCTCGAAATTAGATTTTTTACTATTTAAAAATGAAATTATAAAAAATCATAAAACACAAGAAGTTTTATATACATCCCATGGTAAATTTCTATTTTAACCACTTAAAAATTTATACTTTATCTTTGAATCTGTAACCGACGTTGCCTTAAAATTAGAATTTTAATACTTAAAAATGAAATTAAAAAAAATAAAACACAAGAAGTTTTCTATGCATCAAATGGTAAATTTCCATTTTAAACTCTTAAAAATATATACTTTATCTATAATTCCGTAACGAACTTTGCCTCAAAATTCGAGTTTCAATATCTAAAAATGAAATTAAAAAGACTCATAAGACACGAAAACATCGCTATGCATCACATGGTAAACTTTCTTTCTAACCTCTTAAAAATTTATACTTTAATCTTTGACTCTGTAACTAACGTTGCCTTAAAACTCGAATTTTAATATTTAAAAATAAAATTACAAAAAGCGCAACACACAATTAGTTTTCTACACGTCACATGGTAAATTTCCAATTTAAACTCTTAAAAATTTATACTTTATCATTGATTCTGTAACGGACTTCACCTTGAAATTCGAGTATCAATATTTAAAAATAAAATTAAAAATATTAATAAGACACGTTAACTTCACTATGCATCACATTGCAAATTTCTATCTTAATCTCTTAAAAATTTGTACTGTATCTTTGATTCTGTAACCAGCTTCACCTAGAAAATCGAATTTTATTATTTAAAAATGAAATTAAAAAAAATCATAAATCACGAGAAGTTTTTTATGCATCACATGGTAAATTTCCATTTAAACCACTTAAAAATTTATACTTTATATTTGATTCTCTAATCGATGTTGCCTCGAAATTCGAAGTTTAAAATTTAAAAATGATATTATAAAAAATCATAAAACATGAGAAGTTTTCTATGCATCACATGGTAAATTTCAATTTTAACCACTTAAAAATTTCTACATTATCTTTAATTCCATAGCGGGGTTTGCCTCAAAATTAGAGTTTCAAAATCTTAAAATAAATTAAAAACAATCCTAAGACACGAGAACTTCACTATGCATCACATTGTAAATTTCCATTTTAACCTCCTAAAAATTTGTACTTTATCTTTGATTCTGTAACCGACGTTGCCTCGAATTTCGAATTTTAATATTTAAAATCAAATTAAAAAATCATAAAACACGAAAAGCTTGCTATGCATCATATGGTAAATTTCTATTTTATCCTCTTTAAAATTTATACTTTCTCTTTGATTCTGTAATCGACGTTGCCTTGAAATTCGAATTTTAATATTTAAAAATAAAATAAAATAAAAGCATAGAACACAAGGAGTTTTCTATGCATCACATGGTAAATTTTCATTTTAACCTCTTAAAAATATATACTTTATCTATAATTTTGTAACGAACTTTGCCTCAAAATTATAGTTTCAATATTTAAAAATGAAATTAAAAAGACTCATAAGACACGAGAACATCGCTATGCATCACATGGTAAATTTCCTTTTTAACCTCTTAAAAATTTAAACTTTATCTTTGATTTTGTAACTGACGTTGCCTTAAAACTCGGAAGTCTATCATGCAATCAAAAGAATTGATCTTTTTGAGAAATCGATGTCTTTAAAAATAAAATTACAAAAAGCGCAAAACACAATTAGTTTTCTATGCATCATGTAACACCCTAAACCCTGAGTAGCCGTCCAGACTGAGTTTAGAATTTCAAACATTATGTTAATAATTTAAAAAATCCATAAGATAGATAATTAACATATCTAAATCTAGATACTCATCAAAATAACTTTAGTTCACAAACGTTCTATATCTATAATATAGTAGTGACATAATCTCAAATTAAGCCTAGTAAAAGATGAGGTTCACCGAGCTGCCGCGACACCTGAAAGCTAAACGTAATAAGGTGAGTGGTTAACTCAATGCGTAACAGAAAATGCACTATTCAACTTTCGTACGATCACGAGGTGATCTTATTCGGAGTACCAGATAGTTCTCAGTGCTCACATTATCGATATAAACAAATCAATTAAACCCAATTAACACATACGGATAGTAGCAGTTTATTAACATGCTTAATCAGATATAAGAGCAGATTCATAACAAAATTTCCTAATTTCCATCCACTACACACCATCTCCGACCAACCCAACACACCATTAAGGACATTTAGATGTAGCACAGTTAGCGTTAAACGCTAAATTCAAATTTAATTAGAAAGTTGGCAAACCACTGTTCAGAACAAATTACTTCTCCACACATTTTCAATCGAGCACATTCAGAATACAAAAACTTACGTATTACTTACAGAGTATCTATCAGATATCAATTACATATTAACCATAATTTCTCATTGTATCTCATTTCATATCAATCATATCATAGATACTCAATATTAGTCAAAGTAATGATTCCGGTCACAAAAAGAGCTTTCAAAAGCCTAGTTGGCTACCACATGTCTGGACACACGGCCGTGTCCTTGCTCGTGTGGTCCACACGACCTGACCACATGCCCGTGTTGGGTACCCGCGTGCTAGCAGTAAAAAAACAGAGAGTTACACGGCTTGGACACACGGCCGTGTCCTTACCTATGTGATTCACATGGCCTAAGAACACGCCCGTGTGATGGCCAGTGTGGTCCTTAATCAATAACAGTGAGTTAACAGCCTAGACACACGGCCGTGTCTTGTGCCCGTGTGAACCCTATACGAACTTGGTCACACACGGCCTGAACACACGCCTATATGCTAGTCTGTGTGGCCCTAATTTGACAAACAGTGAGTTACAAGGCTGGTCGCACGGCCTCTCACATACCCGTGTGGCTCACACGGCCTAGCTACACGCCCGAGTGCCTTTCCGTGTGGTGTCGACAGCCACCATTTTCGTTGACTTGAAACCTGTGAAACTTGCGAAAATTGTTACGCACTTGATTTCTCCTTGTCAAAAATTATTACGGAGACTAACCAAACCCTAATCAATCATTTCACAACCAAATTCACAAATCAATTTCCACATTTCAACAACATTAATCAATGTCAAACATGTTGATAACTTCAACAACACACTCCTATACATTCCAATCTTACTAAATTACAACAACGATCACGGATATCAACTTCTTGTTGTTCCTTGATAGAAGTATTCCTGTCTATGGGGAAAATAACGATCGTTTATTACACTACAGCAAAACTGACTTTTAGCGGCGTTTTTTTAGGCCTTTAGCGGCGCTTTTACAAGCGCCACAAAAAAGGCCGCTATAGATGGTGCCACAAAAGAAACGCCGCTAAAGGTCATGACCTTTAACGGCGCTTTTCACACAAACGCCGCTAAATGTCATAAATTCAAAAAAAAAATTATAAAATATTATAAAGGTCATGAAAAATATAAAAATAATGTCCATGATATAAATATAAAAATTTTCTATTAAAATTCATTATCAAATTAAATTTTCTATTAAAATTTTAACTTTAAAAATAAATACAAAAATTAATGAATTTAAATTTATAATTTAAAATAATAAATTAATAACACAATTAAAATCCAAAAGTTAGAACTCAAATTATCTTAAATATTAAAATAAAAATTTAGAATCAAAACTAAAATAAATAATAAAAACTAGATTAAATATAAAAATATCAATAAAATAAGATATTATAATGAACTTACTTAAATAAAATAAGGACTTAAATCATAACCATGTAAAATATAAGATTTGAATATCCATTCCCATGTGAAATATCAACATTGATTATTTAAGCTAGTAATGAATAGTCTCTTTTCTAAGTCAAAATTACAATTCATGTTTTTCTTCTTTCAACTCAAATAAAAAAATGTTGAAAACAAAACAATTAAATAAAAAAATAGAATAATTAGTTGACACGAGATTATTATTAAATATATGCAAATATACAAGTAGACTATTACAAAACTGGGTGTAGTTTTTGATCAATCCTACTGCAGGTTCTAACTATAATCTGCTTAACTAACATACAAACATAAGGCTACTTTTTAGCACATAAAATATCTGAAACTCACACCTGAATTCGGATTCAGAGCACATACGGTGTCAACTGCATGTTGATCAATATCATTCTTATTCGTTGCTGCAATGCCTCCCATATGCATTTGTAGAAGTAGGGGCCAGCCATTATGTGCCTTCTGCAAATTGTTCTTGGACTGCAATCTAGTGTAGTTGGTTTTTCCTGTTCCATTTGCCACCAGTCAAAACATAAAAGAGCTATATTATGGTAACTCCATCAGCTTACACAATAAATTATAGCTCGCATGTTTCAAAGGTATGATTCAATCAGTGGGGATTCTGGTAAAATAACAGTCGTTGAGAAGGCAAATTGATGATAAATTAGATAGGAGCAGAGAATATATACTATATTTTATCTGAACAAATGTTCCTTTCTTCAAATATATTGGAATGAATAATGATTAATTTGCATCATCAACGCTAGTGAAAATCCAATTTTAGGGCTATGGCATGTTTACATAACATTTCTCTTGTTCTATTTTATAGAGCAACTACACGTGCAAAGAGTGATAAAACGAAAAAAATGCAGAAGCTAGTAGCCAATCCAGAATTCAGTTGGTGGTCAATCTTTATTAATTTACAAGGAATTTTATGTTTTCAATTCTTATAAATGTATATTACTATTTTCTTTTACTAAGATGCATGAATGACTTACAAACGAAAAGCACTGGATATAGTGATGGAATCACCTAAGGATAAGTTATTCAAGGGATCATAAATAGGCCTACTGATGATGATCAAGATCCAGATGACAATTATATAGTCACTTTAAATAACTACTTGCTAAACATCAAAACAATGCGCTGAATATAAGGTAAAATACTAAAAGAAACTCCTAACTGTTTCACTTTTTTAAGTAAACCCCTATAATTTTATTATACCCAAATACACCCTCATTTTTTAATTTTTTCCCATACAAGCCTTTATATCAAATGAACGATTTATGTCAAGGGCTTAAATACAATACAAATTAAAAGTTTAGGGTTTATTTGAGTATAATTAAAGGTAAAGGGCATATCTGGTTGCAAATTAAAAGATTAATGTAATATTTGGGTAGAATAGAAGTATAAGGACATGCCTAGACAAAGTGAAAGTTCAAAAGCTATTTTTCCTTTTTTTGGGGGGGTTATTTCAGCCTAAATCTAACATCTAAATGGATAAAAGAAAATGCATCTTACTCAAATTGCAAGAAAAAAGAAGGGGAAAAAAAGAGGGGTAATTAACTAAAGGTCAACAAAGTTAGATATCTTACAATCTGCTGCTCATAACAGTTAGCATTAGAATAAAGGAAGCAGCAATCATAACCAAATGAAAATCATTATACAATTAAAATTCAATGTTATGATTACCAAATTCTTCTTTGATTCAGCAGATGTGGTGGGTGATCTCAACCTAGCAAACAATTCTTGAATAAAGGTGCTGTCGTCCTTCAATAAAGAAATAACCTAGAAGACAACACTGCAGTTAAGTGGAAAAGAAACAAAAAACCTAGGCCTCACATATTAACAAGAAGCACTAAAAATCTTACCATAGCATTGTTAGAATGAATCATAGAATTGAGACTGGCAACTGTTGCCTCATCCAATAGCCTTGCCAAAACAACATCCTGACAGAAGCAATCAGAAGCAAGAATTACAAAACCAAAGACATGAAGAGTCATAAGCCTTAACATTTAAGATCCTTACCTTCAAATAGCCAACACGGTATGCCTGGTGTATTTTTGAGATGACCATCAGATTTTTTATTGGAACGGCCTGTAAAAGAATAAGAATGAACCTTTTTTTACAGAACTCTTGATTTTCTTTCACCTGATCTAAACTCCCTCTATAAAACTCCACTATAAGCAACAAGACCTATGTAAAAATAAATTACCTCTTTAAAAACAACATGTTCTTTCAGAAAATTCCGATAGTGTTGCACCTGAGGAACATTCAAAAAGGCAAAATATATTAAAAGGTTATTATCATAAAAAATAATTGAAAAAAATCTTATAACTACAAGCCCGCATCCAAACAATCAAATGAAGTTGCAAATTGAACATTCAATTCAATCCACCAACAGTCCCTGATAATATATCTGTAAACAAATAGTGATATACTTACATTCAAGAGAACCAATAATATCCATGATCAATTCGTCTCCAAATATTTTCTCAAAAATTTGAGCACTATTGAGCAAAACTGTAAGATAACCAATAACATAAATCATGGATCCATGAATCAGTCATAAATTCAAGCACGTTTTAATAAAGAAAAAGAGCATTTAAGCGAAAAAGTGTACTAACTTATCCCCTTGACTATTTTAAATATCATGTGAAGACCATCCATATTTTCCAAGTCTTCACAAATTCTGAATAGCTCCATCAGCTTCTGGAAGAAATCTTGCTGCATTGAGATCAAACTCAATTTAGCACGTCTGAACATTTAGAATTAACAGAATAGAAAGTCAAGACAGATACTAAACCATAAGTTTGAAACAGAAACAAAGAAAACCAGGAAACCAAATAATAGAAAGCATAGGGAAAAAATTAAAAATAACCAAGAAATAAAGCTCATAGTTACATGTAGAAGAAATATGCAACATGTTTGATATTTCTCCCATATGACATAGAAGATCACTGAGAACACAAAAGCTCAGAGAGTTGATAAGCCAGAGGAAACCAAATTATTACCTTGATAGCACAGCCACAACTGATAACTTAATGTGGCTGAATACCAACATTATCAATGGTTAAGTGACTGGCAGTTAACCACCGAATACTAAACTGCACAAGAATTACATACAAAAGATATTAAAGAAGATATTAACACGCATAAGCAAGGTTTTCAAAGAAGCATACATCATTCAATATTAGTTCTGTCAGCCGCATCTGATTAGCAATGCCACTCTCAGTCACAGTCTGCAGGGAAAATTGATGAACAAAATGAAAAAAAATATTTAGACAGGTATACCTAAGCAGACTAATTTGAAGAAGCTTTCCAAAAAATATAAGCAGATCATATAGAAAATATAGAAACTACTAAAAGAAAACAAAAATAGACAACCTACTCCAGATTACAAGTAATTATAACATAAGCTGAAATAATTATAATCAAGACTAGCATAGAATAAATAACAACTTCAAATAATAAATAAGGAAGAAAATCATTGAGTGAAAACTTCCAATATGTTTGAAAAGGAAAGAACTCCAAGAATCACACCAAGCAACAAAAATAAACTTAAACAGAATGTAATCCAGAAAACGACTTGTTTATTAGAACCTTGAGGATTATTGCGAGAGTAGAAAGCTCCACAGCTGGCAACTCCCTCAACTCACTATTCATTGAGTGAAATGTTTCACCTGTGGTAATAATATATGAGACAATTGTTATTCATCAGGGTATTTCAAAATTGCTCAATGACAAGTTCGATACTATGCCTAATATAAATACATTGCATACTCTAAGAAAACAATCATTCTATGCATCATGGCTGAAGATATGGCCACTAAACAAAAGAAGCCCGTTTAATAAAGGTCTGCCTACATCTAAGGCAGAAGACAAATACATTATTTGATTAACAAAACTAATTCTCTTTACAAATTTTCTAGTTTCTAGAACTTAAGTCTTTGTTTGGACAAGATTGACTAAGGGAGTTAACCATTTACACAGATCTAATGTTTAATCAACTTCAGTGGAGAGTTAACTTCAAGGGTTTCCAAAAAAACAAACTTACTGTTGAGAGAACTGAAATGTATATTTTGTTGCACATTACAGATGTGGTCCCTGTGATAGAGAAAAAGGATTAGTAGAGGGGTGATGAAAGGGAAATAAAGGTTGATGTCATAAACTTCCAGCACAGTGAACTATAAGAAAAAGGATATAAAATTTGAGATCAAAAGCATTCAATGACAATTAACTCTCTGAATTTATACGTAAATAATTTGACCAAAAGAAAAGGAGAGAAGAGTTAAATAGCATTCAAAGACTCATACAAAATTCAAGAAACAAACATCAGAGACTGAAAATGGTGTTGGTCTGGTGTATCAGAGGATATCATTAAAACACTGCACAGTCCCACAACATGAAGTTAGACCTTAAGCTGCTATCTGAGCCATTCTACTCATAAGAATATATGATTTTCTTATGATTTGACCCAAAAATGTAGAAAATATTTAAATAGCATTCCCTTTCTTTGATATTCAATATATATACATAAAGAAAAAAAATATTATGCTTTAAAATAATTATTAATAATTATTGAACAATGCATGCTCTCAAGGATTAAGATTGAGAACTGCCACCACCAACGATCTCAGTATAGAGTTGGGCAGGGTAATAAAGAAAGTGTGTCGATGAGAAGAAGATTCGCCGAATGGGAGTGATGTAGCCACGGATTAGGAGGTTGCTCGAGTCTCCTTTAAAGATAATGTGCAGGGTCAAGGTGTCGGATTTGAGAATAAAAAGTTAGTTACTAAAGATGATGGTTTTGTTCTCCATATCAAAAGCTATATATTTTATAAACTAAACACACAAAATTGGAACTAAATCATTGGAATATTTGCTAATATAACAAAACCAAACCAAGCCCAGGACAAAGGGTAACATCACCAACTTAAAGCTAGACATAAGAAACAGTCTAGATACTAAATATTTTCTTATATCCTTTTGCTTCCAACCCCATCATCATTGATTTGATGTGAGAGATGAGAGAAACTAAAGGGACAAAAAATTTGGAGAAATCAAAGGTGAAGGGAGAATCACGCCTTACTAACGAGGCAAAATATACATACAGGGAGGAGAACTTGAGATGAAAAGAGAAGAAAACGAAATTGATTTGTAGAGACGCGAGAGGGAGAGAAGGGGGATGATGGTAGGAGGAAGATGATGATAGACGAACAAGAAAAGACTCTTCAACTAAACAAACAAAAATAATTAGGGTGTAATAACGATAATTGGGAGCCCTTTTCCAGACCTAGAAGCAACAATAGAAACCAAACTATCGAGCCCTTTTACCGATTGGTTGTGGCAGTATAGACCGACGGCGACGGCGACGCAGCAGAGGGGTTAGTCGAGCGCGATGCACTAGGTGGTTCGGTCGGCATCTTCGGTGGCAAATGGGCTGGGAACTTGGGGATGAAAATTTAGGGATTAAAGGAGAAGATGGGGAATTGGGGAAATTTTGTTAAGGGGAAGAAGAACGAGCTATCGGAAGCACTTGGAATAAATTGAATGAACCTAAAACGATGGAGTTTTGGTAAAAAAAAAAAAAAGACAGTTGTGGCGTTTATAACAAAACGCCGCTAATTTCACTCCTTGAAACGGGAACATCTAAATTCAATTAAATTTTTTTGCAGCGTTTTTTAAAGGTGGTCTATTGCGGCGTTTATATGCTAGCGCCGCTAACTCATTAAAGCATAAAAATAAGACCTTATTTAATTTGTTATAATTTGGTCCTATCCAAAATAGATAATTACCTATTTATATTAATCTGTTACTTTTTTTATTTATTTTTTAATAAATAATTTGTTATAATTTTAAAATATTAAAATTAATATTATCTCTTTTATAATTATATAAGAGATTATTTAATAAATAAATTAAAAAATACTAATTAATCAAACCTTAAACCCTTAATTATAGTCTCCAAACCCTAAATCATAAAACATAAACCATCAACCTTAAAAGAATAAAAAAACACTCTATAAAACAAGTTGGAACAAAAACAACACTTATTTAGAAGCAAAAAAAAAACAAAAAAAGAGTTGCAACTTTTTAATAAGAAGATTGATTTACAAATAAAGGGAAATTCACTGTTTTATAAAACGAAAATGAGTTACAATTAAAAAACGTGGAGATACAAATGAGTGCAGAGGATTTTCGTTCGTATAACCAAATATATATTTTACTTAATAAGTATAGTTAAATATTAAAATAGTATAAAAAAAACTATTAATAAAATTTAAACGTAAACTTATCATTTAAAACGTTTTCCACAAAATATCCATTCAATCCATTAAACAATATAACACCTTATAATATATAAAAAATATTTTTAGATTAAATCTTAAACCATTTAATATATATAAAGTTTATCTATTATCTCTTAAATAATTTAAACTATAATCATAAATTTAATATATTCAAATTAATATTATCTTTTTTACAATTATATAAGAAATCATTTAATATATAAATTAAAAAATACTAATTAATCTAAACCCTAAACCTCTTAACCCTTATCCCATAAACATTAAACCCTAAACCCTTAACCCTTAACCCTTAACTCCAAACCCAGCTTACACATTAAACTCCAACCCTAACCCCTAAACCTTAAATCATAATCCCTAAACCCATAATTCATCATAAACCTTCAAATACTAGTTAACTCTTAAACCTTAAACCCTAAATCATATATCTTAAACCATAGTTAACTCATAAACCTTAAACCCTAAACCATATATCTTAAACCATAAACCTTAAACTATAATGATAATTAATTCAATATTTTAAATTCAATACTATCTCTTTTACGATTATATAAGAAAATATTTAATATATTGTATAACCATAAATTTTAATAATTATTGTTTTAGGGGTTATAGATTAGTGTTTATGATTTTTTTGGGTTTAGGGGTTATATGACTTTTAGTGGCGATTTACCAAAAGTGCCACTAATGCTATGGTCTTTAGCGGCGTTTTACCAAAAGCGCCGCTAATGCTCTTGTCTTTAGCGGCGTTTTACCAAAAGTGCCGCTAATGCTCTGGTCTTTAGCGGCGTTTTTTACTAAAACGCCGCTATTGCTCTGCGTTTTACAATTTTTGCGGCGTTTTATCATAAAACGCCGTTAAAAATGCCGCTAAAACCCTATTTTCCTGTAGTGTTAGCGATTCATATGACTCGCAGTTTATTCGATTTACAACAATTTAGAAATGTAAAACAAACATGCAATGCTCACGTTAGCAAATACTTACTCAACGGCCCTCTGACTAGCGTTTAGCAACAACACTTATTGATTCTGTACCCTTCTTGACCGTAAATTATCAAAAAAAATAAAGAACGCCAAGAAGAAAAAAAAAAGAAAAAGAAGAAAGAAAAAAATAATGGGAGTTAAAAAAACGAAGAAGAAAATCTATCATTACTTAATTATCTAACTTCCACTTAGCTTTTTCGGCATTTAGCAAAATTTTTCTAATACATACGAGGAGATTCGAAATCGGGACCAGACAAAATATAACCTAATGCTTAACCAGTGAACCAGTAGGCTCATTCTTGTCACAATATCGTAACAAATAGAACTTAAGCGGCAATGCTTGCTTATAGGTTGTTTTAAAAAAAAAATTGACAATGCAATTCAAACCCCAGACTTTAAACACAGAAGCAGAACACAAAACCAAAGATACAGAAGTTAATTACTGCAAATTATTTTTCCCAGTTAAAAGCTAAAAATTTCGGGGCTTTACACATCACATGGTAAATTTCCATTTTAACCTCTTAAAAGTTTATACTTTATCTATAATTCCGTAACGGACTTCAACTCAAAATTTGAGTTTCAGTATTTAAAAATGAAATTAAAAAGAATCAAAAGACACTAGAACTTCGCTATGCAACACATTGTAAATTTTCATCTTAATCTCTTAAAAGATTATACTGTATCTTTGATTCCGCAACCGACTTTGCCTAGAAAATCAAATTTTAATATTTAAAAATGAAACTAAAAACAATCATAAATCACGAGAAGTATGCTATGCATCATATGGTAAATTTCCATTTTCTCCTCTTAAAAATTTATACTTTATATTTGATTTGTAACAGACATTACCTCGAAATTCAAATTTTAATATTTTAAAATGAAATTATAAAAATTCATAAAACAAGAGAAGTTTTCTATGCATTAGAAGGTAAATTTCCAATTTAACCACTTAAAAATTTGTATTATCTTTGATTCCGTAATGGAGTTTGCCTCAAAATTCAAGTTTCAAATTTTAAAAATAAATTAAAAAATCATAAAACACGAGAATTTCGCTATGAATCACATTGTAAATTTACATTTTAGCCTCTTAAAAATTTATACTTTATCTTTGATTCTATAACCGACTTAGCCTCAAAATTCAAATTTTAATATTTAAAAATGAAATTTAAAAAAAATCATACAACAGGAGAAGTTTGTTATGCATCACATGATAAATTTCCATTTTAACCTCTTAAAAATTTATACTTTATCTTTTATTATGTAATTGAAGTTGCCTCGAAATTTGAATTTTAATATTTAAAAATAAAATAAAAAAGTGCAAAACACGAATAGTTTTCTGTGCATCACATGGTAAATTTCCATTTTAATCTCTTAAAAGTTGATACTTTTTTTATAATTTTGTAACGGACTTCGACTCAAAATTTGAGTTTCAATATTTAAAAATAAAATTAAAAAGAATCATAAGACACGAGAACTTCGCTATGCATCACATTGTAAATTTTCATTTTAACCTCTTAAAAATTTTATACTTTATATTTGATTCTGTAACCAACGTTGCCTCGAAATTTGAATTTTAATATTTAAAAATGAAATTATAAAAATTCATAAAAAATCATAAAATAGGAGAAGTTTTCTATGCATCACAAGGTAAATTTCTATTTTAACCACTTAAAAATGTATACTTTATCTTTAATTCCGTAACGGAGTTTGCCTCAAAATTCGAGTTTCAAAATCTTAAAATAAATTAAAAATAATCATAAGACACGAAAACTTCACAATGCATCACATTGTAAATTTCTATTTTAACCTATTAAAAATTTATACTTTATCTTTGATTCTCTAACTGATTTGGCCTCGAAATTCGAATTATAATATTTAAAAATCAAATTAAAAAAATCATAAAATATGAGAAGCTTGCTATACATCACATGATAAGTTTCCATTTTAGCCTCTTCAAAATTTATACTCTATCTTTGATTTTGTAACCGACGTTACTTTGAAATTCAAATTTTAATATTTAAAAATGAAATTAAAGAAAAGCATAAAACACAAGAAGTTTTCTATGCATCACATGGTAAATTTCCGTTTTAACCTCTTAAAAATTTATACTTTATATTTGATTCTGTAGCTGACTTGACCTTAAAATTCAAATTTTAATATTTAAAAGTCAAGTTAAAAAAATCATAAAACATGAGAAGTTCACTACGCATTGCATTGTAAATTTTCATTTTAACCACTTAAAAAATTATACTTTATCTTTAATTCTGTAACGGAGTTCACCTCAAAATTCGAGTTTTAATAGTTAAAAATAAATTTAAAAAATTATAAGACACGAGAATTTTGCTATGCATCACATTGTAAATTTCCATTTTAACCTCTTAAAAATTTATACTTTATCTTTGATTTTGTAACCGACTTGGCCTCGAAATTCAAATTTTAATATTTAAAAATGAAATTAAAAAAATCATACAACACGAGAAGTTTGCTATGCATCACATGATAAATTTCCATTTTAAACTCTTAAAAATTTATACTTTATCTTTTATTCTGTAACCGACGTTGCCTCGAAATTTAAATTTTAATATTTAAAAATAAAATAAAATAAAGCGCAAAACAGAATTACTTTTCTATGCATCACATGGTAAATTTTCATTTTAACCTCTTAAAAGTTTATACTCTATCCATAATTGCGAAATGGACTTCGACTCAAATTTCGAGTTTCAATATTTAAAAATGAAATCCAAAAGAATCATAAGACACAAGAACTTCGGTATCCATCATATGGTAAATTCCATTTTAACCTACTAAAAATCTATACTTTATCTTTGATTCTGTAACCCACATTGCCTCAAAATTCGAATTTTAATATTTAAAAATAAAATTAAAAAATATCATAAAACATGAGAACTTTGCTATGCATCACATGGTAAATTTCTTTTTTAACCTCTTAAAAATTTATATTTTATCTTTGATTCTGTAATCGATGTTGCCTCGAAAATCGAATTTTAATATTTAGAATTAAAATTTAAAAAAACACAAAACACTAATAGTTTTCTATGCATCACACTATTTTAACCTCTTAAAAGTTTATACTTTATTTATAACGGACTTCGACTCAAATTGGAGCTTCAATACTTAAAAATGAAATTAAAAAGAATCATAAGACACAAGAACTTCGCCATGCATCACATGGTAAATTTTCATTTTAACCTCTTAAAAATTTATACTTTATCTTTGATTCTATAATCGACTTTGCCTCGAATTTCTTAATTTAATATTTAAAAATGAAATTAAAAAGAATCATAAGACATGAGAACATTGCACATCGCATCGTAAATATCCATTTTAACCTCTTACAAATTTATACTTTATCTTTGATTCTATAATCGACTTGGCCTCGAAATCCAAATTTTAATATTTAAAAATAAAATTAAAAAACTCATAAAACACGAAACTTTGCTATGCATCATATGGTAAATTTCTATTTTAACCACTTAAAAATTTATACTTTATCTTTAATTCTGTAATAGAGTTTGCCTCAAAATTCAAGTTTCAAAATCTTAAAATAAATTAAAAACAATCATAAGATACGAGAACTTCGCTATGAATCACATTATAAATTTTCATTTTAGCCTCTTAAAAGTTTATACTTTATCTTTGATTCTCTAATTGACTTTGCCTTGAAATTCAAATTTTAATATTTAAAAATAAAATTAAAAAATCATAAAACACGAGAACTTTGCTATGTATCACATGATAAATTTCCATTTTAACCTCTTAAAAATTCAAACTTTATCTCTTATTCTTTAATTGACGTTGCCTCGAAATTAAAATTTTAATATTTAAAAATGAAATTACAAAAAAATCATAAAACACAAGAAGTTTTATATGCATCACATGGTAAATTTCCATTTTAACCAACTAAAAACCAACTAAAAATTTATACTTTAACTTTAATTTTGTAAAGTTCGCCTAAAAATTCGAGTTTCAAAATCTTAAAATAAATTTAAAACAATCATAAGACACGAGAACACATTGTAAGTTTCCATTTTAACCTCTTAAAAATTTATACACTAACTTTGATTCTTTAAGAGACTTGGTGTCGAAATTCGAATTTCAATATTTAAAAATCAAATTAGAATATCATATAACACAAGAAGCTTGCTATGCATCACATGATAAATTTCCATTTTACCCTCTTTAAAATTTATACTTTATCTTTGATTCTGTAATTGATGTTGACTTAAAATTCAAATTTTAATATTGAAAAATGAAATTAAAAAAAGAGAGCATAAAACACAAGAAGTTTTCTATGCATCACATGGTAAATTTCCATTTTAACCTCTTAAAAATATATACTTTATCTATAATTCCATAACGAACGTTGCCTCAAAATTCGAGTTTCAATATTTAAAAATGTAATTAAAAAGATTCATAAGACATAAGAACTTCGCTATGCATCACATTGTAAATTTCCATCTTAATCTCTGAAAAATTTATACTGTATCTTTGATTCTGTAACCAACTTTGCCTAGAAAATCGAATTTTAACATTTTAAAATGAAATTTAAAAAAATCATAAATCATAAGAAGTTTGCTATGCATCACATGGTAAATTTCCATTTTAACCTCTTAAAAATTTATACATTATAATTGATTCTGTAACCGACGTTGCCTTGAAATTTTAATTTTAATATTTAAAAATGAAATTATAAAAATTCATAAAACAAGAGAAGTTCTCTATGCAATACAAGGTAAATTTCTATTTTAACCACTTAAAAAATTATACTTTATCTTTAATTCCGTAACGGAGTTCGCCTCAAAATTCGAGTTTTAATATTTAAAAATAAATTTAAAAAATCATAAGACACAAGAATTTTGCTATGAATCACATTGTAAATTTCTATTTTAACCTCTTAAAAATTTATACTTTATCTTTGATTTTGTAACCGACTTGGCCTCGAAATTCAAATTTTAATATTTAAAAATGGAATTAAAAAAAATCATACAACACTAGAAGTTTGCTATGCATCACATGATAAATTTCCATTTTAACCTCTTAAAAATTTATACTTTATCTTTTATTCTGTAACCGACGTTGCCTCGAAATTTGAATTTTAATATTTAAAAATAAAATAAAAAAAGCGCAAAACACAATTAGTTTTCTGTGCATCAATGGTAAATTTCCATTTTAGCCTCTTAAAAGTTTGTACTTTATTTATAATTCCGTAACGGACTTCGATTCAAAATTCGAGTTTCAATATTTAAAAATGAAATTAAAAAGAATCATAAGATACGAGAACTTCGCTATACATCACATGGTAAATTTTCATTTTAACCTCTTAAAAATTTATACTTTATCTTTGATTTTATAACTGACCTCGCCTCGAAATTCAAATTTTAATATTTAAAAATGAAGTTTAAAAAAATCATAAAATATGAGAATTTTGCTATGCATCACATGGTAAATTTCCATTTTAACCTATCAAAAAAGTATACTTTTTCTTTGATTCTGTAACGGACTTACCTCAAAATTCGAGTTTCAATATTTAAAAATGAAATTAAAAAGAATCATAAGACACGAGAACTTCGCTACGCATCGCATTGTAAATTTCCATTTTAGCCTTTCACAAATTTATACTTTATCTTTGATTCTATAATCAACTTGGTCTCGAAATTCAAATTTTAATATTTAAAAATGAAATTAAAAAACTCATAAAACACGAGAACTTTGCTATGCATCATATGGTAAATTTCCAATTTTAACCTCTTAAAAATTTATACTTTATCTTTAATTCTGTAGCCGACTTCGCCTTGAAATTTGAGTTTTAATATTTAAAAATGAAATTAAAGAGAATCATAAGACACAAGAATTTCGCTATGCATCACATTGAAAATTTCCATTTTAACCATTTAGAAATTTACACTATATCTTTAATTCCACAATAGACTTCACCTCAAAATTTGAGTTTCAATATTTAAAAATAAATTAAAAACAATCATAAGACATGAGAATTTCGCTATGCATCATATTGTAAATTTCCATTTTAACCTCTTAAAAATGTATACTTTATCTTTGATTCAGTATCCGACTTTGCCTTGAAATTCAAATTTTAATATTTAAAAATAAAATTTAAAAAATCATAAAACACGAAAAGTTTGCTATGCATCACATAATAAATTTCCATCATAACCTCTTAAAAATTTATACTTTAACTTTTATTCTGTAACTGATGTTGCCTCGAAACTCAAATTTTAATATTTAAAAGTAAAATTAAAAAAAAAATGCAAAACACGATTAGTTTTCTATGCATCACCTGGTACTTTCCATTTTATCTTAAAATTTTATATTCTTATCTATAATTCCGTAATGAACTTCGACTCAATATTCGAGTTTCAATATTTAAAAATGAAATTCAAAAGAATCATAAGACACGAGAACTTTGCTAAGCATCACATGGTAAATATCCACTTTAATCTATTAAAAATTTATACTTTATCTTCGATTCTGTAACGGACTTGGCCTCAAAATTCAAATTTTAATATTTAAAAATGAAATTAAAAAAATCATAAAATACGAGAAGTTTTCTATGCATCACATTATAAATTTCCTTTTTAACCTCTTAAAATTTATACTTTATCTTTAATTTTGAAACCAATGTTACCTTGGAAGTTGAATTTTAATATTTAAAAATGAAATTATAAAAAATCATAAAACACGAGAAGTTTATGCATCACAAGGTGAATTTCTATTTTAACCACTTAAAAATTTATATTTTATCTTTAATTGCGTAACGAAATTCACCTCAAAATTCATGTTTCAGTATTTAAAAATATACTAAAAACAATCATAAGACACGAGAACTTCGCTATGTATCACATTGTAAATTTCCATTTTAATCTCTTAAAAATTTATACTTTATCTTTGATTATGTAACTGACTTTGCCTCTACATTCGAATTTTAATATCAAAAAATGAAATTAAAAAAAATCATAAAACACCACAAGTTTTCTATGCATCACATGATAAATCTCCATCTTAACCTCTTAAAAATTTATACTCTATCTTTGATTTTGTAACCGACGTTGCCTCGAATTTCATATTTTAATATTTAAAAATAAAATTTAAAAAAGCGGAACACACAATTAGTTTTCTATGCATCACATTGTATATTTCCATATTAACCTCTTAAAAAATTATATTTTATCTTTAATTCTGTAACGGGCTTCGCCTCAAAATTCGAGTTTCAATATTTAAAAATGAAATTGAAAACAATCATAACAGATGGGAACTTTGCCATGCATCACATTGTAAATTTCCATTTTAACCTCTTAAAAATTTATACTTTATCTCTAACTCTATAACTAACTTGGCCTCAAAATTTGAATTTTAATATTTAAAAATGAAATTATAAAAAATCATAAAACACGAGAACTTTGCTATGCATCACATGATAAATTTTCATTTTAACCTCTTAAAAATTTATACTTTATCTTTGATTCTATAATCAACGTTGCCTCGAAATTTGAATTTTAATATTTAAAAAATGAAATTATAGAAAATGGGAGGTGTAGGTGATAACATCAATGGGATAAAAAAAGAAAATTGAAGAGAAAAGATGAGAGGAAGATGGTGAACGGCTAGGGTAGGGAAAACTGAATTAAAGGTTGGAAAATATAATAAACAGTTGTATTTATAATTAGGGTTCAAAGGTTCAAAGGGATTCGAACTTGGGACCTCATTTAATTTTCATACTTTCTCATATTTCTTCTCACCAATAGGATTTTTCCTCATTCTTGAAATAATTTTGCAATATTTATTTTAAAAACAAGGTATGTCACATACTAGGTCTTAAGGTAAATTTTGCAAAATAATAAAAATGATGCGAGAGAAGGGATTTGAACTTGGGTTTTAAGGAACGTTTCACGAACACTTATCCAACAAACCAATACCTCATTTATTTCCTAAAAATGCATAGGTAATCTCAAAAATTAAGGCATGACCACTCATTCTTTATTCACAAACTCGATTCTACTAACCCCTGATTTTTGGGATGTTACAATTCTCCCCTCAAAGAAATTTCGTCCTCAAAATTTTCTTAGTCACAAAATCTATTACTCATTTTCCTTCAAACCGGGCCACCAAGCTTTCGCTGCGTAACTCTTATTCCAACACAATTCTAGATAATGCGTCTCCTTAAATTTCCAACATATATATTTCAAATCTAATTACGGAAACGTTACTAACAGATTCCTCTACCCTAATTCCCAATTTTAACAAAAACTCTACTGGATTACGCTTCTCAAAATTTTCTTAGTCACAAAATCTGTTACTTATTTTCCTTCAAATCGGGCCACCAAGCTTCCGTTGCGCAACTCTTATTCCAACATAATTCTAGATAATGCGTCTCCTTAAATTCCCAACATATATCTTGCAAATCTATTACGAAAATGTTACTAACATATTCCTCTACCCCAATTCCCAATTTTAACAAAAACTCTACTGGATTACGCTTACCACAATATCTACAATTTGGAACCTTAGCTGATCTAAAAGTTTCTCCAGTAATAACTACTATAACATTTCATCAAGGTTTGGCTCCTCTCGCCCTTTTTAAAGGTTACAGATTTGGACAAGTGGAAGTAGACTCTCTCCTTTTTAAAATTTTAATCTTTTCCTTTCTCTTGCACTTTAAGTGTTTACTCTCTCCCTCAACATTAGTCCTTTCAACCATAATTTTGAAAACATTTTCTAAGACTCCCAATATCGCTTGGGACAATGCATCATCCTCAACCTCAATCACGATTCATTCGTCTCAAGGTTAGGCACAATTCCTTGAAAAACAAATGACTCAACCTGGTAGCTTGACTTTGATCTCCATGGTTCCTAATTCTACGATTGTTCATTATGTATCCTACGATCTTAAATTTAATTTACAATTTCAGAAAAAAAATCACTAGCTAACTTTAATTTTTCTTTAGAAAAATTAAATACTAACTATTTCAATTCTATGTCTACAATAATACACCTTAAGTGTTTACCTATAACATAACAATATCTTTTCTATGGCAATCGACATTAGAGTTTCGGACCTGATTTTCTTTGTATAATATCATTTTCAAAATTATCGTGGCTTTTTTCGCCAAATACCCCTTTTTCATGTATGCATGCATGCAGAATCATTTTTGAAAATAAAAAATCAGTCTAAGGTTTTGAACCAAGGCTCTGATACCACTAAATGTAACCTTCCAAACTCTGCCTAGACATTATGGCTAGATTGAGAAGGCTACATTGGCCACCGAAATGGCTAAGCTAACTTACGTTACTTTTGAAGACCTTAAATAAACTCATTTTAGAGAAAATCGTATTTAACTTGGAGTTAGCTTAAAAGCATTCACTCATTAGGTCGTGTTGATGACTTCACGAACTAACTAAAATACGACAAAGGCAAGCACACCTATCAAATGGTAGTATAGCTACAGTGAGTCGGGAATATCGTATCGACGATGACTAAAAATACTAGTAATTACTATCTTTTTATTATCTAGCCTATAAATTGAAGGGTTGTTTTTAATTTAAAATTAAACTAAACTAATTACTAAGCGGCAGAGAGCGAATTGGGAAAATAATCGAAGAAAACTTATGAGAGAGACAATACCTAGGAAAGAATCCACCTAAACTTCACTAATTATTCTAAATCTGAATTAAATGATTTATTCATTTGACTTGATCCGTAGAAATCCCTAAATTATATTATATCTCTTTCGAGAGTAAAAATAACTGACTGTAGGTTGATTAGTTAAAAATCTCTTTCTAATTAAAACCCCTATCGTCGCATTAACTCGATCTATGGATTCCCCTATTAGGTTTGACTCTAATTCGGTAGATTTATGTCGTCCTATTTCTAGGATTACATGCAACTCCACTCAATTATGCCAGATCTACTCTTACATAGGGACTTTTGCTCCACTAAATAAGCACATCAATCATAAATTAATATCCTAAAAACATTAAACATGAAGGTAAGTAAACATAATTGAGATCAAGAACAAATATTTATCATATAATTTAGAAAAATATAATAAGATTTGTCATAGGTTTCATCTTCCCTAGGTATTTAGGGAATTTAGTTCATGCTTGGAAAGGAAAACATCTCAAAAATAGGAAAACAACAAAACATAAAGAAACCCAAAAACTTCTAAAGAAATTGAATGGAGATCTTCAGTCTTGAAGGAGATCCTGCTTCTGAGTTGAGTTCATCGGTGTTATTCGAGTAATTTCTACGTTCTACTCTGTGTGCCCCCCTTAAGTCCTCTTCTAGTATGTATTTATGGACTTTAGAATGCTCAGAAACCCTAAAAATTGGCTTTTTTTGCGTGTTTGGAAAATAGGGAGAGATATTGACACGGGCTACCACATGGGCATGTGGCCATCCCGTGTGGTTCACACGGACGTGTGCGCAAACCATGTGAGATTGGCTTGGCCTTATGGATCCTTAAGACCGCCCGTTTTGTTTGATTTTGGCCCGTTTTCTACTCCTTTTGCTCTCCTAAGCTCACTTAAGTGTATAAACATGAAATTAAAGGATTAGAAGCATCAAATTCACTAAATTATGTAATAAATCATCCAAAAACACGCCAAGCATGGGATTAAAACATGTTACATTTATGATTTATCAAATATCCTCACACTTAAGGGTTTGCTTGTCCTCAAGCAAAATCCTCAACTCACAATTAAAATTAAACTTTCTCAATTCATAATTCTCATCAACAATGTTTTATCATAAGTCACAAATATTTACTCATTGATAAGTCAACTAAAAGAGTACTAAAGATTCAAACAATCCAAGTCTCAAATTTTTAAAGCATGAAAACATAGGTATTCCCCTTATCTCAATAATTACCTTTTATTTCAAAACTGACAAGAATTGACATCCTCACTAAAGATTCACTCAATCACTTAAAGTGTTTAAGGTTTAAAAATTAAGCACTCAAAAGTCAAACATGAAAAGTTATTACCATAGGATTGCATGAAAATCAAATCCCTACCACTATAAATGAGATGATACATAAATTAAAAGGTCTTTAAAGGGTTGTAATAGGGTTTGGGATAAAGGTGTGGATAAAGGCTGAAAAAGAAGGTTAGAATCAAGATCAAAATTGATAAATTACCTAACTAGAAAAATAAACTAAAACTGAATAGTTACATCAATCGAAATTATTAAAGAATAATACGAGCTTCTTCTCAGAATATGAAATTAACTATTTAAGGTCAAACCAAAGAACTAGTATGTAACACCCCAAACCCGCCTAGACGTTATGGCTGAATCTGGCGATGTCACATGAGAGTGTATTTAAAACCGCATTTACCCTAACCCGTTCCAGTTACTATCTTTTACTTAGCTCAAAAAATGTGTATTGATTGGTTTGCTTGAAAACATTTCTTTATACACGGGAGCTTAAAAAATAAAGTTATCGTGATACGTTACAATTTCCAAAATCCATAACTAGTAGTTCAAAATCTCGAATTTAAACCAAACAGTCTGAGTCTAGAAATTACATAAACACTCTCAATCATAGCAGTTAAAATAATAAAAGCATTAAAACCATAAAACCAGAGTATAAGAAGTAGTGGTCACCGTCGAGCCCTCCGCTGCACCAATCCATCTACTACTGGGGATTACCTGATAGATAAAACAATAAAGGGGTGAGTTTTCGCAAACTTAGTGTGTACATCCCCACAGGCAGCATGCATACGAATAGATAATAGAGTACATATAATTCGGGCCTAAGCCCTTTTCAAAATCGGTGTGGACCCTAGCCCACTCAGATACAGAATCAGAATAATTGAGCCTTAGCCAATACAGTTATTGCATGCATAGCAGATCAGATTATCAGAGAAACATGTCCACCAACCCTGCACACCATCTCCGTCCAACCCAGCACACCATGTGGGGATAGAATCGATCCACCCAGCCCTACACACCAGATATGGGGATATAATCAACCCATCCAACCCTACACACTAAATGGTACCGTAAACGGCACATTACAGATGCATGCAACATAACTACCAAATAACAAGCTAAAAGCCTTTAAGTCTTCCTTCTCTTCACAACAATCTCAACCCAATGCAATGCAACATAAATAACGTGGCATGCTTATATGCAGACATCAGATCATACCATCATCAAGTCAAAGTAGGTATACAAAATCAGACAGATACACATGCTTAAAATTAACATGCTTTTGCATCCAATCCAGTAACAAATCAGAGTATGGGGTCTAAATAACGCTTACCGACCTTACAGTCAGGTCACAGTCGACTTGGGCGACCCGTGCAACCTTATAGAACATTTTAAACAAGTTGGGCTCACACGCCCATATGCCCTGCTAGTGTGGGTCCACAAGCCCCCTGTGGCCCACACAGGCCCAATTGGCCTTGCCTGTGTGGATCACATGGCCTGGCCCAGATTCCTACACGCCCATGTGGTTCACCCGTATGTCCCACATGGCCCAACTGATCTAGCCCGTGTCTCGTACATGGCCTAGCTAGCCTTACATCCCCGTGCCCGTCGTGCCCGTGTGGCACGCGCATGGTTTGACTCATTGATCACACTGCCATGTATCGCCACATGGCCTCTACACGGGCAGTCTACACGCCTGTGTGGTGTCAATAGTAGTGTTTTCAAATTTTGTCGAAACGCGATTTTAGATCGATTAGAGTACACACCTAGTATCGATTCGAAGCTAACGCAATCCCTAGCACTCCAGAACCTTACAAGAAAAATGACGATTCCTCGCTATTTAGATCGTCGATTAGTGATCCACAGAACCTTGACTGTCTCTGAAAGCGCGTCTCCAAAGATGAAAATAAAACTATTGAAAAGAGAGGAAACGAAAAGGAAGTAGTGTAAAGAAATTTCGACAGCACAAGAGGGGATTTTCGGCAAAAAGAAAACAAAGAGAAAGAATGCGGAGAGGGAAAAATAGAAGAGAAATTCGGCAGGGAGAGTTCTTTTGGGGAACTTTTCAGAAAAATCTGATAAACCCTACCTTTTCAGTGTTTTAGTTCACCTCCAATTCTATCACAACCTTAGTGGCAAAAATAATGCCCAAGCCAGGATTCGAACACAGGACCTCTAGCATAAACCCTTGCCACTTAACCACTAGACAAGTAGGCCCATTCTGTTAAGTTTTTACCAATAATTTCTTTTAAGCCCATTAACCAAAAGTCAGGCTTTATTCAAACAAAAACCCAAAACTAGCCCAAGTTAAGGTTCGAACTTGAGACCTCCCAAACACACCCCAGAGTCCATAAACACTTAAACCAACATAAATTTTATGCCAAACCAACACAAAAAAATGTTTAGACACCTCCATGCTTAACAATCACAAAAGCCAAATTTACAGAAATTTGGGGCTTTATATAGTAATAATCAACATATATGTATTTTTTTTCAAGAACAAATGGATAATAAGAGAAAATTTAACAATTGAAATAAAAAGAACATAGTTAGGCAACTAACCAAATCCAATCTTGACAAAAAGGAAGTCAATAAAATAGGAAAAAAATTCTCAAAGAATTAAAAATGAGCTATGGATTAATATTAATGGGTAAATTAAGAAATGGTTTGTTAGGCTTAAAGGGGTTCACTAAGGGTTAATTATGAAGGTAGGCTTTTAATGGGATAAGTGGGTTAAAACCTAGGTGCCTTTATCATCTCAGTATATCAAATCAAAGGTGTGGTCTCAACATGTATAATCAAAGAAAGTTCTAGAATAACAAACCAATATTGACACACTCATAACCAATAATAATGTGAGCAAGAGAGGTGTATGCTCTAAAGGTTCAAAATCTCACAAAAGTTATGGTTTTTGATGTCAATCTTGCAAATCTCAAACTTCAAGGTAATACTTAAATTTAGGAAAACAACCTACAAATTTTAATTTTGAAAATAGACTTATCATGCTTGATTCTCTCATGTCTTAAAGTTTAAACAATCAATGCACCATTATCTATGAATTTAATCTAAAATACATCAGTCATAATTACAAATCAATAAGAATTCATTCTAATAATAATATGAGAAAATTAGTTAAACACAAGGCATAATTCAGAGATTTTCAAATAATCATATAAATAACCTCCCTACTCTTAAGATGTACATTGTCCTCAATATACAAACAACAATAATCACAATAGAAACAAAATATCATAAGAGAGGGAGATAATTGAAACTGCCCTGAATAGTGGATGAAATTATCAGAATTGTGAAAAGTGGAATTGTAGATAAATGTAGGTGTGTGCAAGATTCTGAGCAATTGATAAGAAAATAAACACAATGCTGAAGAAGATTAAATGGTTACTCGTTAAGAAACAACCATAATAAATAAAATAGTAGTTTAAACTATAAAAGCGAAAGAAGTTTAGTAAAATAAAAATAAACATAAACAGAAAGATAGAAATGAAACTAAAAATAGAATAAAAAAGAAAAAGAAAAAAATAAAAATAAAAGAAAATAAATGGACTTAATGTCCTCACCATCAGGCGCGTATGTCATTAGCGTTGGAAGAGAAATATGAAAATGCTGACAAATATGCTGTAATGTCGTATCAATACTATCAAACCTCTCAGCACAGTACTGACGGAAACTAGAGAATTTCTTGTAGGATACTCCTCGAGAGCTAGCAGTAGAATGAAAAAGTCTATGACTTAAAGGTGGTAGTTGTGGTGGATCCTCATGATAGGGAGAAACATCATTAGTGAAGTCCTCGAGGTAATCCTGAACGTCAGAATGAAACAATCTGTACTGAGGAAGATCTACTTCATGTCCCCGTTCGATCACCCTCATGTGGGTCATGCTCGAGATACCTTAAGAGGACATATAACTGACTAAGGAAAGTGCCGAGGACTACTCTGGTATGTCGAGAAGACTGAAATGTAAAGTGAGGCAAGTCACGTAAAGGCTTACATAGATGAGGCCCTTCTTGTGGCGGTCAGCCTGATGGCAGAAAGATAGAGCACTGAAGTACGCCAAGTTGATAATATGGCCATGGGCCATGCTTCATAAGAAGTAAGTGTCGTGGGTGCTAACGACTCCAGTGCTCTCTCTCCATTTTGTCAAGGTGTAAGTGAGGAGTGGGTGAGTATATCGTAGGGCTGGAGAGAGAGAGAAGTCGCTTTCGAGCGACTCGCATCGTAAGGTGTCTAGCTATCTGTAAATTCGATCCAACAACATGATGTCGAGTGATGTATATACTGATGAAGTCGAAGGAAGTCCTCGACGCTCATGAACTCCTTAGTATAGAGTCCCATGGCAACATCAAACTCTGGGACTCTCATGTATCGCACCAAACCACCGAGGTGAAAAGTGATGGTGCCTGGCTCGTCATGGACCATCATGACCTGCGGCACCAAAAATGTAGCCCAAAACTCCAAGGTAAGCTCAGTGTAGGTAGGCTCGATGATAGCGAAAAACCTATCCCAAGGAGTTGTGGCAATAATAGCGCTCACATCATTAGCTAATTGGACCTGCTCCAACACGGCCCAATCTATGCAGCAGCCCAGACCGAGTGGTCGTACTCGATAGAGATGGTATAAGTCTTCTTGGGGGCCGCCGCAAATTAGAGAAAGGGGCGACCCTCGATAGATGAGCTCAATGAGTAGGTCCTACCGGGGCCCTTTTGCTTTTTCGAAGCGAAAACGACTGTCTTGGTTTTTCCACGTGTGTTTGTCATAATGGGCCTGAAAATAAAGTGATCAACTAAATCAAATTGACTAATCAACACAATAGGCAAGTTCATAATAAGCAGCCAAGTTTAACTCAACAATTTAGACTAAATAGAAAGAATGAGTTATAAGCAAAAGGTTACTATATAGTATAAAACTAAAACTGGTCAAAATAAAAATGACGACTATACTCGCAGTGTGGATATAGTCAAAAGGAAAATGAAGTATAAAACAATTTAAATGCCAACTGATGCTGAATGAATCATAAGCTAGAATGAAATAAACTAGAAAAAATGTTCAATAACTAATTCAAGACTAAAATCAAAATTAACCAGTAAAAACAACTACATAAACAAGAGCAATAAAAAAATATAATATAGTCAGTAAAACCAATAATAATAAACCAATATAAAATAAATAAAATAAATAATAAAGATAAGTAAAAGGAAAAAAAATAAAGGCGAAACCGGCTGGGTGGTGAAAATGGTGGCCGGAGTAAGGGGCGCGACGGTGCGTGAAAGGGGAAGGGAAAGGTTTGGCTTAGGGAGAGGAAGGAATTGGGAGGGTCGGGTTGGATGAGAAAGGAAAAGGAAGAGGGTTGTTGGGGAGATGGTTGGACGAAAGGGGTGGGGTTCTTGCACGTGGGGGTTCGAGGTTGGCGCGCGTAAGGTGGCTGAGGGGTGGGGTTCAGTTGAGAGAGGGGTCTAACAGGGAAAGGAAGTTCGAGGACGAGGTGGGACGACCGAGGGAAGGAATGGAGAGGGGAGACGGTGCGGTGGCCGGAAAAGGATGATTAGGGGGCTTGCAATGGCTAGGGTTAGTGTGAAGAAGAAGAAGACAAAAGTAAAATAATAAAATAGATTTAGGGTTTAAATGGGTGACACGATCGTGTAAGGCCCATGTTGGGCCACACGGCCGTGTCACATATTCGTGTGGTTTCTTGCCAGCCCATGTGCATTTAAAAATGAAAGCCCAATTTTCACATGGCCTTGGACACGCCCGTGTGTCCAGCTGTGTATACCATACGGTCATATGCGATCTCCTTCTATTCTCCCACGCCCGTGTGACCTATCATATGCCAGTGTGCATTAAAAATTTAAGCCTAGCTTTCACACGCCTTTGACACGCCCATGTGTCCAAGCCATGTGGTCCACACAGCCGTGTTGCATGGCCATGTGCTACCCTTTTCGCTTCTCCCACGCCCGTGTAGTCTCCCATACACGGCCGCGTGTCTTGCCTATGTAACTCTCTGACTTGTTTTAAATTTGAAAAATTAAACTCCAGTTTTCACACGGCCTAGACTCTTTTAGGCCATGTCTCCGTCGATTTTTGGAAAAATTAAGTCTCAAGGTCCACACGGCCAAGAACATGCTCGTGTGTCCTGGACGTATGGGTTACACGGTCGTGTCGCTTGGCCGTGTAACTCTCTGTCGATTTCCTTAAAATTTAAAAACTAATTCATGAGATACACATGGCTGAGGACATGCCCGTGTATCCAATGAGAAGGAAAAGGAAGAGGGTTGTGGGGGAGATGGTTGGACGAAAGGGGTGGGGTTCTTGCACGTGGGGGTTCGGGGTTGGCGCATGCAAGGTGGCTGAGGGGTGGGGTTCAGTTGAGAGAGGGGTCTAATAGGGAAAGGAAGTTCGAGGACGAGGTGGGACGACTGAGGGAAGGAATGGAGAGAGGAGACGGTGCGGTGGCCGAAAAGGATGATTAGGGGGCTTGCAATGGCTAGGGTTAGTGTGAAGAAGAAGAAGACAAAAGTAAAATAATAAAATAGATTTAGGCTTTAAATGGGTGACACGATCGTGTAAGGACCATGTTGGGCCACACGGCTGTGTCACATATTCGTGTGGTTTCTTGCCAGCCCATGTGCATTTAAAAATGAAAGCCCAATTTTCACATGGCCTTGGACACGCCCGTATGTCCAGGCCGTGTATACCATACGGCCATGTGCGATCTCCTTCGATTCTCCCACACTCGTGTGACCTCTCATATGCCTGTGTGCATTAAAAATTTAAGCCTAGCTTTCACACGCCTCAGACACGCCCATGTGTCCAGGCCATGTGGTCCACACAGCCGTGTTGCATGGCCATGTGCTACCCTTTTCGCTTCTCCCACGCCCGTGTGGTCTCCCACACACGGCCGTGTGTCTTGCCCATGTAACTATCTGACTTGTTTTAAATTTGAAAAATTAAACTTAGTTTTCACACGGCCTAGGACACGCTCGTGTGTCCATGCTGTGTGATTCACACGATTGTGTCGCATGCTCGTGTAGACTCTTTTAGGCCATGTCTCCATCGATTTTTGGAAAAATTAAGTCTCAGGGTCCACACGGCCAAGAACATGCCTGTGTGTCCTAGACGTGTGGGTTACACGGTCGTGTCGCTTGGCCGTGTAACTCTCTGTCGATTTCCTTAAAATTTAAAAACTAATTCATGAGATACACATGGCCAAGGACATGCCCGTGTATCCAGGTCGTGTGGGTCACACAGCCAAGGACACACCCGTTTGTCTAGGCCGTGTAGATTAAAAACCTGTATTTTTAATGTTTAGTTAATTTTAAAAAAATATTATAAAATGAAAATAAGGAAAATTAGCAATATTAATACTCAGGTTGTGTAACACTCCGTACCCGTAACCTACACCGGGGTAGAGTACGAGGCATTACCTAACTTGTTCACCTGCAATCAAACAACCTCAAGTCATCGGGACTCGATCCAAATTAAAATCTTTTAATTATCACCTTAGACTCCTTATTATGGGCCTACAAGCCCTAAATCTATCATTAAAAACTATTCAAAACTATTTCGAGTCTTTAAACCCACCTTGAAAAATTTACTTGAAAAACAGGGCACATGCCCGTGTTGGTAGGCTGTGTACTTCCACACGCCTGTGTGGCATGGGACACGCCTGTGTCCATTGCCCGTGTGGCCAATTTGATTCAACAATTTTTTCATAAAAACAAGTGCAGACTTCACACGGCCTGGGTACACGCCCGTGTCCCTGGCCCGTGTTACTCACAAGGCCTAGACACGCCCGTGTGAGAAAAATTGAGTATTCTGTTTCTGACGTCAGCACACCCAAAATGACACACCGCCAAGGCACACGCCCATGCACCAGGCTGTGTCCACCACACGGCTGAGACACACGGTCGTGTCTCTGCCCGTGTGTTTATTACCTTGCATACTGACTTAAAATTTCTACGTGCACGGGACACACGGCTGGAACCCACGCCCGTGTGTCTACCCGTATGGATAATATGAGGCTATTTACCAGGCCTCCTTGCTAACCCCACATACATGGTTCCATGCGATATAAGCAATTACCAAAGTATCACAATTTATATTACTAGGTCAACCACAATAGACATTCTTTCACAAGACGAATTACTCCACTATGGAAATAACATATTTGCATATAAACAAAATGAATATTAGCCATCATTCAAGGCTTAATACTAAGTGTAGGATTTATCCCAAGCCAAACTATGTGGCCAATTCTCAAGACACAAAATAATAAAGTCTAGTCCTATACATGTTATGCTCAAAGATATAAAACCAACTATACCAATGTTTTGGTTGATAGTGCGATCAAATCTTTGACCTCCGATGATCCTTAAGCTAGCTAGACGGCACTGAGAAAAAAATGGAAAGAAAGAGGGAGTAAGCATATAAGCTTAGTAAGTTTCAGATAAATAAATATACAACAAACATCATCAATGATCGTCTTGCTTATAGCACAAGGTAAGCATAACCTTGACTTACTCATTGCTGTCCACTCAATTGATAGTTTCTATATTGAGCTGATGACTCATGCGTACCATTTATGTACCTGTACCACTCACAACATTTTTATACTTTCCTTATTAAGTCACATCCATAACTTCTACCGTTGAACCTTTCGAAATACTACTGGATATTCTATAAGCC
Organism: Gossypium hirsutum; assembly: GCF_007990345.1. Classification (NCBI taxonomy): domain Eukaryota; kingdom Viridiplantae; phylum Streptophyta; class Magnoliopsida; order Malvales; family Malvaceae; genus Gossypium; species Gossypium hirsutum. The sequence continues at coordinate 53,063,286 of NC_053430.1, read as the reverse complement.
TCCAATATGGGATAAGATGCTGATGCCATGTCCCAGACATGGTCTTACACTAGCTATCTTCATTGAGGCCGATGCCATGTCCCAGACATAGTCTTATACTAGCTCTCGCTTATCTGTGTCGATGCCATGTCCCAGACATGGTCTTACACAAACACAACGTTTAGTCGATGCATGTCCCAAACACGTCTTACACTAGCACTCGTCTCAATGCCGATGCCATGTCCCAGACATGGTCTTACACTGGCTCTCATAACGTGGCCGATGCATGTCCCAAGTATGTCTTACACTAGTTCACACAAATGACCCAATTGTTACGGCATGAATATCCAGTTTATTTCTTAGGGTTACAACGGGATCTCTACCATCTCAATTACCATATCCCAATTCACAAACAAAAAATTGAAGCTATATCAATTCAAACACATATATTGGCAATATAGTTGTATTATTTACATACAACTTACCTTGGTTTACAAAATGTACTCGACTAGTAGGTTTAGTCGACTTGCTTGGCTTTCCCCCGGTCTAGGTTCGAATTTGGCAAATTTTGCTCTATAATAACAAAATACACTCATTTAATCACTAATTACAATTAGGAAATCATAAATTTACATCTTTGGTAAAATGACCATTTTGCCCCTTGACTTTGGCAAAATGACCATTTTACCCTTATGATCGAAAATCAATTTTTATTGCATTTCATCATATTTCATACCTAGAAAAACTATTTTTACTCTTATAGAAACCCCAAAATCCCACTATTTCACACACTTATCACCTATTTTTGCAACTTATGCAAAATAGTCCCTTTAGGTGTTTTCATGCTAACACCTTTCACAAAAGTTGTTTAGAACTCTTCTAAGACTCATATTCTTCCATAAAATTTCAAAAAATAACATGAACATTCACATGGTGAAACCCTAGACTTATCACCATTTTGCAAGGTAGTCCTCTCATTTGAAAGCCCATAATACAAGCATTCCAAAAATGTAAAAATCATCAAGAAAATCATCAAGATCACTTACATTATGAGAGGGATAAGTTGCTGCAAATTTTCAGCTTTCAAACCTCCCTAATTGCTGATATTTTCTGTGGAGAGAAAGGATGGAGAAGAAGAAAAATAGTAGATAGGCTTTAGGTATTATTTTATCTCCAAATCATGACATCACTTACCTAAACTTTTGACCATTTGCAAAAATCTTGACTCATGGCCGGCCAAGCCATATTTAGGGGTCTAATTTCACTTTAAAAGCCCCAAATTTTAATTCTCTAGCTATCTAACACATTTGGGTACTAAAATGCAACTTTTTCCTTTTATGGGATTTAGTCATTTATCGCAATCGGGCTCGCAAACTTTAAAATTAACTCACCAAATTTTTCATGAACTAAAATAATCATACTATAACCTCACAATAATAATAAAAATAATTTCCAAACTTTGAATTTGTGGTTCCGAGATCACTGTTTTGACCAGACCCTAAATCGGGGTATTACATTTCTCCCCCTTAGAAATTTTCGTCCTCGAAAATCTTACCGGTGAATAAGTTCGGGTACTACTCTCTAAAAGACTCTTCGAGTTCCCATGTGGCTTCCTCGACCCCATGTTTATGCCACAAAACCTTCACAACCAGTATACTTTTATATCTTAACTGTTTGACTTCTCGAGCCAAAATCTTAACTTGCTCCTCACCATAAGTCATATCCTATGAATCTCGATTTCTGTTGGAGCAATTACATGCGAAGGGTCCAATCTATACCGGCGTATCATGGACACATGAAACCCGTCGTGTATCTTCTCTAACTCTTGTGGAAAATCCAACTGGTAGGCAACAGGTCCTACTCTCTCGGTAACTTCATAAGGTCCTATGAAACGAGGAGTCAACTTGCCCCTTTTTCCAAACCTGAGGACCTTCCTCTATGGGGAAAATTTCAAAAATACCTTATCACCAACTACAAATTCAATTTCCTTTCGTCTCAAATCTGCGTAGGATTTTTGTCTATCCGAGGTGGCTTTCAAGCAGTCATCTCTTTAATTTTCTCTTCGGCCTCTTTGACTAAATCGACCCCGTGAATTTGATTCTCTCTGAGCTCAGTCCAATATAAGGGCGTTCGACACTTTCGCCCGTACAAGGCCTCATAAGTCGCCATTTTCAGACTTGACTGATAGATGTTGTTGTAGGTGAATTCAACCAATGGCAAGAATTGTTCCCAACTACCCTGAAATTCAAGAACACAACATCTCAACATGTCCTCTAAGATCTGTATTACTCTTTCCGACTGTCCATCAGTTTGTGGATGAAATGCCGTGCTAAAGCTCAACTTTGTTCCCGAAGCCTCTTGTAACTTTTTCCAAAACCTTGAGGTAAACCTTGGGTCTCTATCTGAAACAATCGACAATGGTACTCTATGAAGCCTCACAATCTCAAAAATATATAAGTTGGCCAATTTCTCGAGAGAGTAGTCAGTACGCACTGGTACAAAATGTGCCGACTTAGTTAATCTATCAACAATAACCCATACTACATCTTTGTTTTTCAGGGTTACTAGCAAACTGGTTACGAAGTCCATAGTGATACGATCCCATTTCCACTCGGGGACCATAATAGGTTGAAGTAAACCTGAAGGTACTTGATGTTCAGCCTTTACTTGCTGACACACTAGACACTTGGAAACAAACTCTGAAATGTCTCTTTTCATACCCGACCACTAATACATTTTCTTAAGGTCGTTGTACATTTTCACACTACCCGAGTGGACGGATAAACAACCACCATGTGCCTCTCTCAGAATCTTTTGAATAAGCTCATCGTTCTTGGGTACACAAATTCTGTCTTTGAACATTATACAACCATCGGTATTAATACAAAAATCTGATTCAATCTCTGACTCACACTGAGTTCTCTTGGCTTGCTCTTTCTCATCACCTTTCTGAGCTTCGCGGATTTCTTGCAAAAATGTCGATCTAGCTTTCAACTCTGCTAAAACTGAACCATTGCTAGACACCTTTAATTGGGTGTTTAAGGCTCTCAGAGCGAACAATGATTTTCTACTCAAGGCATTAGCGACCACGTTTACCTTTCCCGGATGGTAGTCGATAATCAATTCATAATCTTTTATTAGTTCTAACCATCGACGTTGCTGCAAATTTAACTCCTTTTGAGTCATCAAGTAATTTAACTCTTATGGTCGCTGAATACCTGACATTTCTCCCCATATAAATGGTGTCTCCAAATCTTCAATGCGATCACTACAGCCGCTAATTCCAAGTCATGGGTTGAATAATTTCTCTCATGTGGCTTTAGCTGTCTCGAGGAATAGGCTATAACCTTGCCTTCCTGCATGAGCACACATCCCAAACCATTCAAGGAGGCGTCACTATATATCACAATTTTTTTTCCTGATTCCGGTTGCACTAACATGGGTGCTTCCATCAATAAAGCCTTCAGTTTCTTAAAACTTTGTTGGCATTTTTCTTTCCACTCAAACTTGACATCTTTTTGTAGCAATCTTGTTATTGGCGTAGCTATCATAGAGAATCCATTTACAAATCGTCTGTAGTATCCGACCAAACCCAAAAAGCTTCGGACCTCAGTTACATTCCTTAGCGGTTTCCACTAAAAAATAGCCGAGATCTTGTTGGGTCCACTCGGATCCCATCACCCGACACAATGTGTCCTAGGAACCCGACCTCTTTAAGCCAAAATTCACTCTTACTGAATTTGGCGTACAACCGCTTGTCTCTCATGGTTTGCGATACAAATCTCAGATGATTCGCGTGCTCACCCTCATCACGCGAGTAAATTAATATGTCATCAATGAAGACGACGAAAAACTTATCCAAATACGGCCTAAAAATGCGGTTCATCAGATCCATAAAAACTATCGGGGCATTAGTCAAGCCAAAAGGCATGACGAGGAACTCATAATGCTTGTATCTTGTCTGAAATGCAGTCTTCAGCACATCTTTCTCTTTAACCCTTAGCTGATAGTAGCCAGACCTATGGTCGATCTTAGAAAACATGGTGGCTCCCTTTAACTGATCGAACAAATAATCAATCCTTGGCAAAGGATACTTGTTTTTCACTGTAACCTTGTTGAGTTGTCTATAGTCGATGGATAGCCTCATCGACCCATCTTTCTTCTTCACAAAAAGTACCAGAGCACCCCACGGGGAATAGCTTGGTCTAGCAAAACCCTTGTCTGTTAGCTCTTGCAACTGTATTTTCAATTCTCTCAACTCCATTAGAGCCATCCTATACGGGACGATCGAGATGAGTGTCGTTACAGAAACTAATTCAATCTCAAACTCAACTTCTCTCACTGGAGGTAATCCGGGTAACTCTTCCAGGAACACATCTGTGAACTCGCAGACTACCGGCACTGATTCAATCTTTAACTCAGACACTTGAGTATTCAGCAAAAAAGCTAAATAAGCCTCATATCCCTTTCTCAAATACTTTTCCGCAGTCAATGATGATATTACTACAGGTAGATTTTCTGATTCATCTAGTCCAATTCGAAGAACATTCCTATCTTCATATCTCAACTCTATTTCTTTTCGTCCACAATCTACTACAACACCATGGGAGGCCAACCAATCCATCCCAATGATTACATCAAATTTATTAAACGACAACAACATCAAGTTGGCTGGAAAACAATGGCCCTTAATTATCAAAGGACAATTTCCACATACTTGGTCCACTAACACATGCTTGCCTAACGGGTTAGAAACTTTTATTACAAATTCAGTGGACTCTACTAACATATTCATACGAGATATCAATTTCATACAAATGTAAGAGTGGGTAGATTCTAGGTCAATCAAAGCTACAACAGTTATATCATAGATAGAAAAGGTACCAGTGATCACATCAGGAGACTCTACCTCTTCCGGGGCACGTATAGCATAGGTCCTCACTGGCGCTTTGCCTTCAGACCTCATCACGGCATCTCTTGGCATGCCTCTACTACTAATCCCACTCCCAGGGTTCTTTTGTGGCCTACTCCTCAAGGGAGCACTGCTTGCTTTCACATCTTATTTTCTCTCTCTCTCATCCATCTCAGGACAATCATGAATAAAGTGGTCAAGTGACCCACACTTGAAACAACCCCTCTCGTTTACTCGGTATTCACCTAAGTGACGTCTTCCACATTGCGAACACTCTGGCCTATTTGGCCGAGCACTACCAACACTTGCGACTGAAGTAGTTTGGGCTTTAGATGCCATATTCTGCTGATTCTTGTTTCTCTTCTAATGCCCAACCGAAGCATTCGATCGGGTAGTAAATTCTTTTGATCTATTGGATGAAGACTGATGTGCTTTCCCCATCTGTTTTTTCTTTAAATCTCGCGACTCAATGGCCACTTTCTTCCTCTCTTTTACCAGCTCCTCTGCTTTACATGCTCTCTCAATGATCACCACATATTCTCTTAATTCTAGGATGCCCACAAACACTCGAATGTATTCATTGAGGCCATCCTCAAACCTCTTACACATGGTAGCTTCAGTGGATACGCATTCTCGCGCATACTTGCTGAGTTCCACAAACTCACGTTCATACTCCGTCATAGTCTTATTACCCTGTTTCAACTCTAAAAATTCTTTCCTTTTCTGGTCCATGAACCTCTAGCTAATGTATTTCTTTCGGAACTCTTCTTGGAAAAATTCCCAATTGATCCTCTCTCTTGGTACCACGGACACCAGACTGTTCCACCACTGATAAGCTGAGTCTCGTAGAAGTGACAAGGCACACTTCACGTACTCATCAGACGTGCATGACAGTTCATCGAATACCCTCATGATGTTTTCTACCTAAAACTCTACTCTATCTGGGTTGTCATCTATACTAGCCTGAAATTCCTTGGCCCCTTATTTTTGGATCTTGTCTACCAGAGGCTTCTCTCTTCTGAATATGTCGGCACCTTGCGGAGCTATCGGGGCATACTGAGGAATCAGAGGAGGTGAGGGAAGTGGAGTGTTCGGGTTTGCACGAACAAAATCCGTATACCCAGCATCCATCATTCGGAGGTAGGCTTCCCTAGCCCCTTCGCCTTGGCCCATACTCACAGGCTCACTCTCTACTGGCGCGGTCCCTTCTGCGGGAGCTGGCGCAATACTTTCCACGTCATCCGTCGTGGTTCTATCAGGATCCATTTCTATATAAAAACATAATTTATAATCGCCAAGAATCGTTACACTATCAATATATATTTATGGCATGTATAGCTAGACTCATACTCTAGTAGGTTAGTCCTAGAACTGACTAAACCATAGCTCTGATACCACTAAATGTAACACTCCATACTCGTAACCCATACCGGGGTAGAGTACGAGGCATTACCTAACTTGTTCACCTGCAATCAAACAACCTCAAGTCACCGGGACTCGATCCAAATTAAAATCTTTTAATTATCACCTTAGACTCCTTATTATGGCCTACAAGCCCTAAATCCATAATTAAAAACTATTCAAAACTATTCTGAGTCTTTAAACCCACCTTGAAAAATTTACTTGAAAAACAGGGCACACGCCCATGTCGGTAGGCTGTGTGCTTCTACACGCCAGTGTGGCCAATTTAATTCCATAAAATTTTTCATAAAAATAAGAGCAGACTTCACATGGCCTGGGTATATGCCCGTGTCCCTGGCCTGTGTTGCTCATACGGCGTAGACACGCTTGTGTCTTAGCCCATGTGAGAAAACTTGAGTATTCTGTTTCTGACGTCAGCACACCCAAAATGACACACGACCAAGGCATACACCCGTGCACCAGGCCGTGTCCACCATATGGCTGAGACACACAGCCGTATCTCTGCCCGTGTGTTTATTACATTGTATATTGACTTAAAATTCCTACGTGCAGAGGACACACGGCCAGACCCCACACCCATGTGTCTATCTGTGTAGACAATATGAGGCTATTTACCAAAGCCTCCTTGCCAACCCCCCATACATAGTTCCATGCGATATAAGCAATTACCAAAGTATCACTATTTATATGACTAAGTCAACCACAATAGACATTATTTCACAAGACGAATTACTCCGCTATGGAAATGACATATTTGCATATAACCAAAATGAATATTAGCCATCATTTAAGGCTTAATACCAAGTGTAGGATTTATCCCAAGCCAACCTTTGTGGCCAATTCTCAAGACACAAAATAATAAATTCTAGTCCTATACATGCCATGCTCAAAGATATAAAACCAACTATACTAATGTTTTGGCTGATAGAGCGATGGATATCTCTGACCTCCGATGATCCTTAAGCCAGCTAGGTGCCACTGAGAAAAAAATGGAAAGAAAGAGGGAGCAACCAGACAAGCTTAGTAAGTTGTATATAAATAAATATACAATAAATTTCATCAATGATCGTCTTGCTCATAGCACAAGGGTAAGCGTAATCTTGACTTACTCATCACTGTCCACTCAAGCGATAGTTTCTATATCGAGCTCATGACTCATGCGTACCATTTAAGTACCTATACCATTCACAACATTTTTACACTTTCCATATTAACTCACATCTATAACTTCTACCGTTGAACCTTTTGAAATACTACCGGATATTCTATAAGCCTCTAATATGGGATAAGAAGCCGATGCCATGTCGCAGACATGGTCTTACATGGCTACCATCATCGAGGTCGATGCTATGTCCCAGACATGATCTTATACTAGATCTATCACATCTGTGTTGATGCCATGTCCCAGACATGGTCTTACACAAACACAACGTTTAGCCGATGCATGTCCTAGACATGTCTTACACTAGCACTCGTCTCAATGCTGATGCTATGTCCCAGACATGGTCTTACACTAGCTCTCATAATGTGGCCGATGCATGTCCCAGACATGTCTTACACTAGCTCACACAAGTGACCAATTGTTACGGCATGAATATCCAGTTTATTTCCCAGGGTTACAACGAGATCTCTACCATCTCAATTACCATATCCCAATTCACAAACAAACAATTCATGCTATATCAATTGAAACACATATATTAGCAATATAGTTGTATTATTTACATACAACTTACCTCGGTTTACAAAATGTACTCGACTAGTCGATTTATTCGACTTGCTTGGCTTTCCCTAGGTCTAGGTTCGGATTTGGAAACTCTTGATCTATAATAACAAAATACACTCATTTAATCACTAATTACAATTAGGAAATCATAAATTTACATCTTTGGTAAAATGACCATTTTGCCCCTTGACTTTGACAAAATGACCATTTTACCCTTATGATCGAAAATTAATTTTTATCGAATTTCATCATATTTCATACCTAGAACTATTTCTACTCTTATAGCAACCCCAAAATCCCATTATTTCACACACTTATCACCTATTTTGCAACTTATGCAAAATAGCCCCTTTATGTGTTTTCATGCTAACACCTTTCACAAAAGTTGTTTAGAACTCTTCTAAGACTCATATTCTTCCATAAAATTTCAGAAAGTAACATGAAAATTAACATGGTGAAACCCTAGACTTATCACCATTTTGCAAGGTAGTCCTCTCATTTGAAAGCCCATAATACAAGCATTCCAAAAATGTAAAAATCATCAAGAAAATCATCAAGATCACTTACATTACGAGAGGAATAAGTTGCTGCAAATTTTCAGCTTTCAAACCTCCCTAATTGCTGATATTTTTGGTGGAGAGAAAGGATGGAGAAGAAGAAAAATAGTAGATAGGCTTTAGGCATTATTTTATCTCTAAATCATGACATCACTTACCTAAACTTTTGACCATTTGCAAAAATCTTGTCTCATGGCCGGCCAAGCCATATTTAGGGGTCTAATTTCACTTTAAAAGTGCCCAATTTTAATTCTCTAGCTATCTAACACATTTGGGTACTAAAATGCAACTTTTGCCTTTTATACGACTTAGTCCTTTTTCGCAATCGGGCTCGCAAACTTTAAAATTAACTCACCAAATTTTTCATGCACTAAAATAATCATACTAAAACCTCACAATAATAATAAAAATAATTTCCCAGATTCAAATTTGTGGTCCCGAGACCACTGTTTTAACCAGTCCCTAAATCAAGGTATTACAGGTTGCCTCTCGAGAAGTGCTTATTTAAAGTCTAAGCTAGACTTACCTTGTGCGCACGATTATGAAGGTTCGTAGAGCTGAAGATCCTCTCTATCATTTCTAAAATTTTCACCATTATAAAGTTTAAGTCGATGACCGTTTACCTTGAATGTGCCATATTCTGGGTGAGTTACCTCTATCGTGTCGTATGGGAAAATGGTTTGTACTATGAATGGCCCTGACCATCTTGATTTCAACTTTTGGGGAAACAACTTGAGCCTTGAATTATATAAGAGGACAATATCTCTAGCTTCTAATTGTTTGGGCTACTTTAAACGAGTGTCGTGTCGTGGCATCGCTTTATCACTTCTTTGTATAGTCGTGAGTTCTCATAAGCGTTTGCTCGCCTTTCATCTAACTCATTCAGCTGCATCAATCTCTTCTCACCTGCAAGTTTGAGGTCATAATTTAGAAATTTTATAGCCCAAAATGCTTTGTGCTCTAATTCAAATGGTAAATGACTAATTTTCCCGTAAACAAGTTTGTGAGGAGATGTTCCTATGGGTGTCTTAAAAGCAATTCTACATCCCCATAAAGCGTCATCTACTTTCATCGCCCAATCCTTCCTACTTGATTCTATGATTTTCTCTAGGATGCGTTTAAGCTCTCGATTTGCGACTTCGACTTGCCCACTAGTTTGAGGATGATAAGGGGTAGCTGTCCTATGATGCACTCCATTTTTTTTTAAGTATTTTATCAAATTGAGCATTACAAAAATGCGTACCCTTATCACTAATAATTGCTCTAGGTGTTCCAAATCAAGAAAAAAGCTTTTTGAGAAATCTAACCACCACTCTAGCATCATTAGTAGGTAAAGCTTGAGCTTCTACCCATTTTTACATATAATCGACCGCTATTAGGATATATTTATTTCCAAACGAACTAGGAAATAGGCCCATAAAATCAATACGCCAAACATCAAATATTTCACATGAGAGCATATACATTTGAGGCATTTCATCACGATTAAAGATATTACCTATTCTCTGGCATCTATCATAAGAAGTAACATACTTGTTAGTGCCTTTGAATAGTGTGGGCCGATAAAAACCTGATTCAAGCGCTTTATGTGTTGTCCTAGTCCCACTGTAATGTCCTTCTGTCAGTTCTGAGTGGCAATATTCCAAGATTTTACTCGCTTCTAATTTCGTAACACATCTCTGAATTACTTGATCTACACATACACGAAAAAGAAAAAGATCCTTCCAAAAATAGTTTCTCACATTCGCAAAGAATCCCTTCTTTTGATGTTGTGTCAACCCTTTTGGAAGGATGTTAGCAGCTAGATAATTCGCAATATTTGAAAACCAAGGGACTTTAGAGTCAGTTATAGCCAAAAGTTGTTCTTCAGGAAATAAGTCATTTAGCTCATTTTCATCAAGCTCCTTGAGATGTGAATTCTCTAACCTGGATAGGTGATCTACTGTAATATTTTCAGCTCCTTTCTTATCTTGGATTTCTAAATCGAACTCCTGCAATAATAAAATTCATCTTATTAGTCGAGGTTTTGCATCTGATTTAGTGAGGAGATAACGAAGAGCCGAATGGTCAGTGTAAATGATAACTTTAGATAACACTAACTATGGCCTAAATTTGTCAAATGCAAAATCCACAGTTAGCAATTCTTTTTCTGTAGTACTGTAGTTTTCTTGTGTAGCTGTCAATGTCTTGCTAGCATAATAAATTGGTTGAAAGTGCTTGTCCCTTCGCTGTCCAAGAACTGCACCTACTGCAAAATCACTTGCATCACACATTAGTTCAAAGGGTAAGTTCCAATCAGGTGCAACTACAATCGAAGGATTAATTAATTTATCTTTAAGAGTATTAAATTCTTCTAAACATTCCTGACTAAAATCGAAAGGCACATCTTTTTTTAGCAAATTTGTTAAAGTCTTAGCTATTTTAGAAAAAATCTTTAATAAATCTTCTATAAAATCTAGCATGTCCTAAGAAGCTTTGAATAGCCTTAATTGAACTAGGGGGAGGTAATTTTTCAATAGTTTCAATTTTTGCTCTATCAACCTCAATCCCTTTACTAGAAATTTTATGGCCTAATACAATCCCTTCACGAACCATGAAGTGACATTTTCCCGATTAAGTACAAGGTTCATTTCCTCTCATCTCATTAGAACTCGTTTTAAAATTTTAAGGCAAAATGGAAAGAATTACCGAATACCGAGAAGTTATCCATAAATACCTCCATAATGTCTTCTACGAGTTCATCAAAAATAGCCAACATGCATCGCTGAAAAGTAGCAGGAGCATTACATAATCCAAAAGGCATTCTTCGATAAGCAAACGTACCACATGGACATGTAAATGTCATTTTTTCTTGGTCCTCGAGAGCTATTGGGATTTGAAAGTAGCCAGAGAGTCCATCTAGGAAACAATAATACATATGCCCAGATAATCTTTCCAACATTTGATCAATGAATGGCAAAGGAAAGTGATCTTTTCTTGTGGCATCGTTCAACTTCCTATAGTCAATGCAAACTCTCCATCCTGTGACTGTTCTTGCTGGGATCAACTCATTCTTCTTATTAGCCACAACAGTCATGCCTCCTTTCTTAGGAGCAACTAGCACAGGACTCACCTAAGAACTATTAGAAATACGATAAATAAATCCAGTATCTAGAAGTTTAATTACCTCAGCCTTAATGACTTCTTTCATGTTAGGATTCAGTCGTCTTTGAGCTTGCACACATGGTTTGTATTTATCCTCCATTAAAATTTTATGGGTGTTAAAAGAAGAACTGATTCCTCTAATGTCAGAAATCATCCAAGCTATGGCTCTTTTATGCTCCTTCAATACTTGAAGTAACTCATCTTTCTCATTTGGCTGCAAATCTGAAGTAATAATCACTGGTAATGTAGAATTATTTCTAATAAACGCATATTCTAAGTGATTTGGTAATTGCTTTAGTTCTAATTTAGGAGGTTCTTCAATAGAGGGTTTTAATTTTAATTCATCGTTTACCTCAATACCCTCATAAATCTTCTATCTCAGTGAAGACTCATTAGAACCTAAATCAACTTTTGTCTTACCTATCACAACAAAATTTGAAGAAATTTACCGAATTGTGCATCTATGCAGTCTTTCTTCAACTTTACTGGATACAAGATTGGTGGTTTATATTCCTTAAGTACCGATTTTTCACTTACTTCAGGTTTTACCTTCTCATCCTTTTTCTTATTGGATTCCTGTTGCAGCTTCTTTTCATGTTTAGTTAACACTTCTCACTCCTTAGGGTAACTGCTTTCACATGCTCTTTTGGGTTGGGTGATAAACCATAATTTATACATATTTTTACCCCATGTTTAACGCATTTTATGGATGATTTCCCATTAGAATTGGTGAATTCGATGCTCCTAATGCTTTAATTTCATGTTTTATACCTAGGAGAGCATAGGAAAGCGAAAGGAACGAGAAACAGGCCAAAAACAGAGAAAATGGGCCAAAGTACAAAATCAACACGGCCTGGACCTCCTTACACGGGTGGACCGCACGGCTGTGTCAATTTGGCAGGCTCGAGCACGGTCTGAAGTAATCGCACACAGACGTGTCACACGGGCGTGTCCCTGCCGAGCCCAAGTTGAGTCCAATTTAGAAAAGGCTAATTTTGAGGGCTCTTAGGCATTCCAAAGCCTATAAATACACCCTAGAGGAGGAAGAAAAGGGACACACAGAATAGGAGGCAAGGAATTACCCCAAGAAAGCCGATTGATCCATTTCAGAAGCCGGATTCATCATCAAGATTGAAGATGTCTCCTCAATTTCCCTTCAGGAGTTTTGGGTTTTCTTTATATTTTGCATTCTTTATTATTCTGAGATATTTTCTTATTTAGTTATGAACTAAAACCCCTAAATACCTAAGGGGAATGAAACCTAAGATGAATCTTGTTATTATTTTCTGAATCGTATGATAAATACTTAACTTGTTCTTAATTATGTGTTCTTAATTCTTGTTTTGATATCCCAGGATACTGATTCAAGATAAGATCTTATTCAGAGGAGGAATAGACCCTGTTTAAGAGTACATTTGTTATAATCAAGCAGAGTTGATTGCGCACCTAGACATAGGGTGACAAGATTTTGCCGAATTAGGGTGAAACTTAATAAGGGGATCCATAGATCGAGTTAATACAACCTTAGAGTGTTAACTAGAGAAAAGTCTCGGTTATTCAATCTAGGGATTAGACATTATTAGTCTTGAATAGGGATAATAACATAACTTAGGGATCTATACAGAACAAGTTAAATGAATAAATCATCCGATTCGGAGCCAGAATGACAAGTACAGTCTAGGTGGATTTTTCCTTAGGTATTGCCTTCATTCAATCGATTTTCCCAAAAGAAATTTTCCAATTCTATTCTCTGTGAGTTCTTAGTTTAGATAATTAGTTAGTTAAAACAAAAACCTCTTTATTCTTAGGCTAGATAATAAAAAGATAATCATTACTAGTACTTTTAGTTCCTTTGGGTTCGACAATCCGATCTTGCTAAAACTATACTACTGTTCGATAGGAACACTTGCTTACATCGCGATAATAGTCAGTTTCAAGAACGAGTAATTATAAATATGTAAAACCTATCACGAAATCACACGATCATTGGGTTCGGTGTTACTAGGCAAACTACCTTGTTGCCTTTTTGAAACTAATTTAGCAAGCTGCCCAATTTGATTTTCGAACCCATGAATTGACGTTTGCTGATTTTTCAATGCTATCTCGGTGTTTTGAAAATGAGTCTCTGACACCGTAATAAATTTTTCCAACATCTCTTCAAGCTCAGTTTCTGTTCCTGCCGATAAGGTTGTTGCTAAAAACCTGGAGGGGGTTGTTGTTTTTGATTTCCTTGACCTCTCCATGAAAAAGTCGGGTGGTTCCTCCAACCTGCATTGTAAGTATTACTGTAAAGATTATTTTGAGGTCTCAGATTATTACCCATATAATTTATTTTCTCATTCTTCATTATTTTGAGGTCTAGGATTATTACCCATATAATTTATTTGCTCATTCTCCATGCTAGGATCGTAGGGTAAATATTCTGAGTTGTTCATTCCACCTCCACTTGTGTTTCATTGCATCACCGAATGTACCTGGGTAGAAACAAATGAACCATCAATCTTTTTATTTAAGAGTTCTACATGGTTTGATAACATGGTGACCGCATTTATGTTAAAAACATCGACTACTTTTGTAGGCTTTGTCCTCATAACTTGCCACTAATAATTATTTAGTGACATCTCCTCTATGAACTCATAAGCCTCCTCAGGTGTTTTATTATTTATAGTACCTGTAACACTTGGGTTTGTGCAAGTGTACAGAGTGGTTATCAAGTAATAAGTAAGTGTCGAGTTATCGTCTCCACAGGGATTGTATTTGTGCTAAGTCAATTAATTTTTAAAATTATATTAACAATTTTATAAATAAAAACAATATAATTGAGAAGTGATGATTAAAATATATTAAACTAAATGCAATGATCCCTGATGTGATTTATCCTAACATGCAACTATATGAATGAAATAGATTTTAGCAGAATTTACACAATAAGCAACAATAATAACATAAATAAGTTAGGACAATTACTTTAATTAAACTCAAATTATCATTAACATGCTTATCAATATTCGGAAAAACATTCTACGGCAACTCGATCTTTCATGAGTTTGGAAACCACATTAGGTCCTTTCGGAATCCTTTACTTAGTAAATACGCATTTTACTGATCCTTATTTACTAAGGGATTCTTAGTATTCGCGCGCGGTAACAAGGATGTATTAGGTTTGAAACAGTTTAATCACACAAATCTAAAAACTATGCAGATAACAAAGCCTGGTTAGGGTTGTTATGTAACCTACAATTTAATTGAGTTAGGATCTAAATTGAGCATGCACATTTCAATTATGTGTCCATTAGCCGTCGTTTGGTTAGGACCGCTCAGCTAATTTAGGTGCATTTCAATCACATATGAACGAAATACAGACTTGATTTTAATTGAAAACATGATCGATTGAGGCACAAACATTATAAGCATGAATCAAATAAATATTATTCAATCAAAATAATTATCCTAGCGTAAATAAAATTAAGCTATCATTGTTGTAAACAAGAATAGTAAACACATAGCAAACATTCTTGAATTAAGTTAAAGAAAAGAAAGATTAAACCCAAATCAAAGTGGCTGTCACCCAAGACTCTGACTAACGAGGGCTCTTTCGTTCCTTCGCTTTGCTCCTTTGCTGATGGCTCTCTGAGGTGGCCGACCAAGGGCTCTTTAAGAGGCTAATTTGCTAAAAATCTTTATGCAAAGATGATGATAGGCATGAGGGCTAAGAGAGTTGAGAGAGGATAGAATGATGAAAGAGTGAGGGATGATTGAGGGATGAGGGATAATTAGAAAAGTGAGAAACGTGGTCTTATTTATAGGTGAGGCAAGGGAGCTAGTTTGCTAACTTGCAAATTCATCCAAGGGTGGCCGACCATGATTTGTGGAAATGTGGCTGATTTTTGCTTGATTTAAGTGCCACAACATCATCAGGATCAGGACTCGGTCAATTTCAAATCTTTAGGTAAATCTCTGATTTCTTCAACTCTTCAAGGACCTTGTGTAATTAAACCAAAATTTGATTTATGAACATCCACATGTAACCAAATTTTGGGCTGACTTGGTCCTCCATTTGGACGGTTTTGTAATCAACATAAAGCTCTCAGACCTGTCCCGTAATAGTAGATAATTTAAAGGACCAAAGAATGTAATTTAACCACTTTAATTAATCAATTTACTTAATTAATTGAAACCCAATTTATTAATGAAACATATTAAAATAAATTATTAAATATAACTTTTTATTTTATTATTTAATTTAATCATGCATGGCCCACTTTATAGCTTAAAAATATAATATGCTCAAATTAATATAAAAGAAGCCATTTTCTGCATGAAAACTATATAATAAAGTATAAAATCACATTTTAATAATTTCTATGTCTGAATTTCATATTTTCATATATTTCATTAATTTATTAAGCAATTACTTGGTTTTAACAACAAATTTAAGTAAAAAGGTGACAAATTATATAGAAAAATCCTATATATTTTTCAGTTTACACACCCCCAAACTTAAATCATTGCTCGTCCCAAGTAATGTTCATGCACACACAAGGTTTCGCTAAAGCAAAATTGCTAAAAGTGTAACTAGCATCAATCCTTGCCCCATAATCATGTATTAATAAATTCATGCTCATAGATCTTCTTGATTAACAAGTAAATCATACGCAAACATTTTGAAAATTTTATACTAAGTTTTAAGATATGCCAACATGAATCATAGTATGTATATATGTCGCAGCCATAGATAATATTCTTCATTCAGCATAATTTCTCCTCAATCAAGCAATACAATCATAAGGCTTATTTATGATCTTCATATGTTGAACTTAGAACTCCCTCTCCACTACTGTAGGCGACATAATCATCAAATCAATAGGTCTTTTATAAGGTTGTAATGGGGCTCAGTTAAATGTAGGGATTTTAAGAGATGAGACATTTCAGTTTCAAAATCTTAACCTTTAACTTTGTCTTGGATTTCTCGAAATTCAACCTTTTTCTTTACGTGATCCTTTGGAATACCCCCAAACTTATTTTGAACTCATGCTCATACATTTTTCTTTGTGGAAACTGAGCAAACTTTTCTTCACTCTTTTTTTAAGCATGAACACGTACATCCTTTGAAAATTTCCTCAAATGTCATTTACCAAGACAACTTTAGTTAAGATGGGTGCACAAAATTAGGATAACTTCAAAAGATGGAGATATGGCTTGTAATGTAGGTTCATTGCAATAAACAAGCCTTTTAAGCTCAAAATTATAGTTTCAAGGGTCTAATATCATAAGGTCGGCTTGAAAAGGCTCAAACGATCCAAAAAAAATAGTGCCTATATCATTTTAGACTTTTATGTCTCCTAGGATTTCGCCTCAAGAAAGTTACTAAGTCAATTCTAAAGATATAAACCTTAATGCATGTCTAATCTCAAAAGAAACTAAGTTTTCATGGCAAACATTACCTAAGACTAAGATCATACAATCATTCCATTCTTCATGATAACATGCAATCACTCAGATAAAATCATCATTCATGCTTGCATACAAGCTATCTCATTGATAACGAATTTCTCTAAACATTCATTTATTAAAACATACTCATGAAATAAATGATTGAAACATACTTGAAGATTTAAAAAAATTTGACCAATTATTTGCCTTACCCCCTTCAAAAGAAGCAATGTCCTCATTGTAAGAACAAAGTAATGAATGAAAACTAAACACCAGGAAGGATTAAAAAGAAAGAGAGGTGAGTCATTAAGACTGCTTAAATACCAAGTTTTTTCTCATAATCCAATCCTAGACATGTTCATTCCCATTACCACATCACTTAGGCTTTTTCTTTTAAAGAAGCATTTATTCATGCTTGCTATGTTTTATTTTGCAGAAATTAAATCCTAGTTACTAGAGAAACAAATTCCTAAAGACCTAAAATAAATAAATAAATAAACAATAATCCCCTATTTTATTTTTCTGACTCATTCCCTTTGACTTCTTTAGCTCCTTCTCCGCTTGTATAATCAGTATCTTCTGTCCATGTCTCAAAGATAGCATCTGGGAACTCAAGAACAAAAGTGTTATTGGTATTCTTAAATGTATTTTAAATCGAATCATCTCTAATTTTTGCATATTTCTAGTAAGTTTGTTGTTGATTGTGCATGAACTTGCACATATCCATCAACATTGACAACTCTGATTTCCTTGAAGTACTTGCAAAAGTTGGCATGGGAGTTGTATAATCAGGTTCAACACTTAGCTTGACTGGTTCTTCTTCTGGCTCAACCCTTGGTTCAGGGATTTCAGATAGTTCAACTGGTTTAGGGCTATTTGGTTCCTTATCAGATTTTTCTTTTTCAGTGGCTGTAACTGGTTCAGTTTCAGTTTCATTTGTTGACTCCTCAATATCTGGCTCAGTTGGTTCTTTTTCCTCACTTTGATTCAACTCATGCACATTCTCTACTAACCTTTCAAGATCATGACTTGTAATGCACCCTTGGACATATTGCCCCTTCAAATTCGCTTGTGTTTTAATACGGGCCCTTAAGCAAAGTGAAGTGATTAATGATGGGAAATAAGCACTTCCTGGTTTCTTTTTAGTACAGTCATAAATCTCCTTGAGAATAATTTTTCCAACATTAATGGACTTTTCTATCAACATGGCATATAAGAAGAGCATTCTTTCCATCGAGATGGTGGAACTATGTGAGATAAGCATAAAACTATAGCGAACAAAATAAAACCATACATTTGCTACTGGTTTTAGGTATACCCTTGGTAAGAATGGCTTCCATACTTTCTTATAATCTATTAGGATCAGGGATCTGTCACAACATCAAGTACTTGATGAAGAAAGTACTCATCTTCTTTAATATCAAGTAAGTTAAACAAATTATTGATGGACTAGAAGTAAGAGGTACCTTTTTCTTCCGAACGATGACCTCAGTAGCATCTTGTGTGGTCAAACTTGCATAGAACTCTCGAACTAGTTCATCATCGGGAAGCGAACGAGCATCACAAAATCGTTCCCACTTGTAGCATTGATTGTCTTTCTAATTGGCACAGAGACAACCATCAAATCATTACTCTTCAAGTTAAAACCTTTTTCCGGCATCATAGGTCAATGCTTGAAAATTGAATCAAATCTCTCTTTCACTTCTTCATTGATCACAATCGGGTTTTGAGGAGTAGTCTTCGACGATCTAGTTCTTTTGCGAGACATGGTATTTTCCCAAAAATTTTGCAAAGTTCTGCTTACAGGGGAAGAAGAGAAATTGACAAGTAGGTAGGATCTACTTCAGTTAACCTTGCAACAGCGAAGAGGTTGTAGTGGCAAAGACAGCATGCGGCAGTAATGGTAGTGTTCAGTGGCGCTAGCGGCTATGTGCAGCAGCGACATTGATGCTCCAGCGATCTCTTTGCGTCAATTTAGGATATTTCTGCAAAAAGGAAGGAGAACTAGGGTTTCTTTCGAGATTTGAGTTTGACGGCATAAGAGAAAAGTTTAAGGATTCTTGGGGTTTAAGGAAATAGCTTTGAGGGATATGAAAATTGGTAGAATGAAGAGGGGTTTATATAGGGAAAATTAGGGCAACATGTAGCAAAAACTTAGCTACATTAGGGTTACTTGGGCAGCAAGCAACGAAAGTGGCGGCAATAGGTGCAGAGTTTTCCCTCTTTTTGCTATCTTGGGCCTCATATTCAAACTTTATCTTACTAAAAAAATCTTATTAGTACTTAGGCCAAATTTGACCCCCTTTATTAACATAAAAATTTAAAATTTAAACAAAACAAATGAAACTAAAAAATTTTAAATCTTAATTAGAAAATTTCTTCTCAATAAATTACATTAAATTAATTCTCAGGAAAGGTTGGAGGGGTCACATTGGTCCCGCTTAAGTTCCAATCTCCTTAGACAGAATTAATTAAATGTACTAAATTAAGAAAATAAATCCTAATTATTTATTTATTTACAAAACAGTTTATGAAAAATAAAGGGTCTGTTAATTTGAACGAGGATTCAACTCGCTCAACGTCACCATCCCAATAATGTTTGAGACGTTGACCATTGACTTTAACGTACGTCCGTAATTGTCGTATAATTCAACAACTCTATAAGGATAAACTCGATAGATGGTATAAGGTCCTTTCCATCGGGATTTCAACTTCCCAGGAAATAACTTCAGCCTTGAATTAAACAACAAAACCTTCTGACCTTCTTTAAACTCGCGAGGTCGTATATGACTATCATGCCATCTTTTTTATCTTTCTTTATACATTTTGGCATTCTTATAAGAAAACAACCTCAGGTCTTCCAATTCATCCAATTGTAACATCCTTCTCTCACCGGCTTGCTTAAGATCAAAATTCAACTTCTTCAAAGCCTAGTGAGCTCTATTCTCCAACTCTGATGGCAAATGACATGCCTTCCCAAAAACCAGCCGATAAGGAGTCATTCCTAATTGTGTCTTAAATGCTATTTGATTGGCTCATAATGCATCATCGAGCCTTTGAGACCAATCTTTTTTGCTGGAACATACTACTTTTTCCAAGATACCTTTGATTTCACGGTTCACTCTTTCAACTTGCCCATCGGACTGGGGGTGTAAGCAGTAGCAATTTTCTGCTTCACATCATATTTGTCAAGCAAGCACTTAAGCCACTTGTTCACAAAATGAGAACCTTCATCACTAATAATAGCTCTTGGTGCTCCAAATCGTGTAAACACATGCTTTTGCAGGAATCACATGACTACCTTAGTATCATTTGTACGGTACGCTTTAGCCTCGACCCACTTGGATACATAGTCCACAGCAACTAAGATGTATTTGTTCCCATACGAAGAAGGAAACGAGCCTAAAAGGTCAATGCCCCATACATTAAATAATTCAATCTCCAAAATATTTATTAAGTGCATTTCATTCCTCCTTGATATGTTTCCGCTCCTTTGGCATCTATCACAGTTCTTCACATAGGCATAAGCATCTAAATAGTGTAGGCCAAAAGAATCCTGCTTGCAAAACCTTAGCCACAGTACGTGCACCACCAAAGTGTCCCCCACTTGGAGATGAATGGAAATGATATAAGATCTCAGCAATCTCACTTTCAGCTACACACTTTCGGATTATATTATCTGCATACTATTTAAACAAGAACGGGTCTTCCCAAAAATAATACCGATTATCATGACGGAATTTCTTCCTTTGTTGGTATGTCATTTCTTGACGAATTATTCCACACGCAAGATAATTGGAAAAATCATCAAACCAAGGTGTTTCATGAATTTGACTCACCTTAAATAATCCATATGGGGAATTCTTATTGATAGGCACATGTGATCGAGTTACCTCATCTTGCTCCAACCTTGATAGATAATCAGCTACTTGATTTTCAACACCTTTTCTGTCTTGGATCTCAAGGTCAAATTCTTGGAGTAAAAGTATCCAATGAATTAGCCTCGATTTTGCATCTTTCTTCGTGAGCAAGTATTTAATGGCCGCATGGTTAGTAAATACTGTAACTTTGGTACCTATAAGATATGAGCGAAATTTGTCAAAAGCAAAGACTATAGCAAATAGTTCCTTTTCAGTTACCGTATAATTGAGTTGGGCTCCCGTCAAGGTTCTACTTACATAGTAAATAGGGCGGAACACTTTATTTTTTTCTTTGACCCATCACAATTCCAACAGCATAATCACTTGCATCGCACATCAACTCAAAAGGTGTGCTCCAATCGGGTGTAATGATTATTGGGGCTAAGATTAACCCTTTTTTTAGCTCTTCAAAAGCTTCTAAACATGCTTTGTTAAAATCGAACATTGCATCTTTTCTAACAACAAACACAATGGTTTAGAAATTTTCAAAAAATCTTTAATAAACTTTTGGTAAAAATCGGCATGGCCTAAGAAACTTCTGACTCCTTTTACATTTACTGGGGCCAGTAATCTTTCAATTACGTCCACCTTTGCTTTGTCGACTTCAATTCCTTTCTTTGAAATTCTATGCCCTAAGAAAATCCCTTCCTTAACCATAAAATGACATTTCTCCCAGTTAAGGACAAGATTCGTCTCTTCGCATCTCTTCAGTTCCTTAGCCAAATTACTCAAACAAATATCATAAGTGTTACCAAAAACA
Organism: Gossypium hirsutum; assembly: GCF_007990345.1. Classification (NCBI taxonomy): domain Eukaryota; kingdom Viridiplantae; phylum Streptophyta; class Magnoliopsida; order Malvales; family Malvaceae; genus Gossypium; species Gossypium hirsutum. Next base: position 53,041,433 of record NC_053430.1, on the reverse strand, counting down.
GAAAAATCATCCATGAAATCCTCAAAAAAATTTTCAACCATCTCAGTGAATATTGCCATCAGGTATCGTTGAAATGTTGCAGGTGCATTACATAAACCAAAAGGCATTTGCCTAAAAGAAAACGTACTGTACGGACAAGTAAAAGTTGTTTTATGCTGGTCTTCCAGGGCTATAAATATTTGGTTATATCCCGAATAACTATCTAAAAAATAATAGAATTCATTACCTACCAGTTGATCTAAATTTGATCCATAAAAGGCAATAGAAAATTTAGCTTTCTATAGTCAACATAAATTCTCCAACTGCTAACAATTATCGTAGGAATTAACTCGTTACACTTATTCTCAACAATTGTAATTCCACCTTTCTTCGGCACATACTGTACCTGGACTTATCCACGAACTATCTGAAATAGGATAAATGATTCCTACATCTAGCCATTTGATCACTTCCTTTCTCACAACATCCTTCATAATTTTGTACATGCAAAATGAAGGGCTTATACCTCGAATATCAGATATGGTCCAACCAATTTCTTTCTTAAATTTCTTTAGAACAGCAATTAGTTGCTCCTCTTGATCTTTTGTCAGTTCTGCTGAAATAATCACAGGCAAAGTGGAACAGTCACCTAAATAAACATATTTCAAATGGAAAGGAAATACCTTTAGTTCGAGTGTAGGTGGTTCTTTGATTGAAAATTTACGTTGCACAAATTCTCTGACTTCTAACTCCTACGGTTCAAACCCTGTGGATTGAATAAAATTTCTCTGATTGGCTTCCACCAGAACCATGTTTTCTTCACTTTCTTCAACCTCCAAAGGGTCAAACCCTAAGGCTTTCTCTAATGGATCGTCTTCAAAATTTCTTTCCATAGAAATAAAGGTTTCTAACGCTTCCATAACTGAACACTCTTTTGTCAGATCGGGAAATTTCATCACTTTAAGAATGTTAAAAGTTACCTGGTCATCTTGAACTCGCTTGGTGAGTTCGCCTTTTTGCACATCAATTAACGTTCTTCCCATGGCAAGGAAAGGTCTCCCAAGGATAATTGGCACTTCCTTATCTACTTCAAAATCTAGAATAATGAAATCAGTAGGAAAAATAAATTTATTGACTCTTACCAAAACATCCTCGATCTTTTCTTCGGGGTATGCTAAAGATCAGTCCGCTAGTTAGAGCGTCACAGTTGTAGGTCTTACTTCTCCTATCCCTAGCATCTTGAAAATAGACTTGGCATCAAGTTGATACTTGCTCCTAAGTCACACAAAGCTTTACCATAGTAAGATTCACCAATGTTACAGGGTATCGTAAAGCTTCCTGGATCCTTCAATTTCTATGGTAGCTTGTTCTGCAGGAATGCACTGCACTTCTTTGTCAAGGCGACGGTCTTATACTCACTCAGTTATTTCTTCTTATATAGTATATTCTTCATAAACTTCACGTAATTCGGAATTTGTTCTAAAGCCTCCACCAATGGAATATTGATGTGTAATTGCTTCAAAACATCCAAAAACTTCTTGAATTACACCTCCTGTTTCTGCTTCTGTTGCTGTAATCTTTACGGATATGGAGGTAATGGAACTTTCGGTTGAACTGGACAACTCTTCTGAGTAGGTAAATCTGCATCCATAGAAGATGTTAAAGTATCTGAATTCACTAAGTTAAGATTTACCTTATTAGTCTTTACAGATTCTGATTCCTTTGGTGTAGGAATTTCAACAGCCGGTTGACTTTCCTCCTTTTCAACAGGATCGTCTTCGACATTAATCATTTGGGGTTCCAAAATTTTACCACTTCGAAATGCCATTTCCTTGAGCTATTTTTTACCCAAGTTTCTTGGATTCTCAGTATTGCTCGACAATGTTCCGTGCGGTCTATTACGAAGCTCCATAGCTAATTGGCCTATTTGGTATTCCAAATTTTTTAGTGTTGTTGCTTGGCTGTAGATCAAAGTGTCATTCTTTGTCATATACGCTTTCAAGAAGTTCTCCAAACTGTTTGATGCCTTAGCTTGAGATAGTTTGCAGCTTGCTCATTAAAACCTTGAGATTGGCTGGGTCTATGCTGTATAAAGTTGTTGTTTGGTCTATTTCCTTGGTTGCTCCAAGAAAAGTTGGGATGATTATGCCATGAAGGATTATAGAAGTTGGATTAGGGTCTTTGTCCACTCCTATTTTGATGTTGGTTCCCCACATAGTACACTGACTCGAGATTTAATGGGCAATTCTCGAAAGAATGACCTTCCTCACATTACACGCAGAAAACTACTTCAAACAGACTTGGTAGTTGAGCTGCAAAATTATTAGCACTATTAGCGGTAAAATGCTTTAACATAGAAGAAATAGACGATACTTGAGCTGATAACGAAGTGAGAGCATCAACTTTATGAACTTCGGCTACATGTCTTCCTGAAGCTGTTTGATTTGTTGGCCGTTGAGAGTTATTACTCGCAATCCTCTCGATGATCTCATAAGCCTCATTATAAGGCTTAGACAAAATTGTACCATTCGCAAAAGCATCTACCATCAATCTTGTATGTGCATTGAGACCTTTATAGAATGTCTCCAACTAGATACAATGAGGAATCCCATGATGAAGACACTTATGAAGTAACTCCTTGAATCGCTCCCAAGCCTCATACAAAGACTCATCATCTAATTGTTGGAAAGCTGTGATCTCGTTCCTCAACTTAGCATTCTTGCTTGGATGAAAATACTTAACCAAAAATCTCTCTGCTAATTCTTGCCATGTAGATATAGAACTTGGTGGCAATGAATTGAGCCATGCTCGTGCTCGATCTCGCAATGAGTATGGAAACAATTTCAACCTTAGTGCGTCTTTAGTCACACCGGCTATCTTGAATAAATCACTCACCTCCATAAACAATTGAAGGTGGAGATATGGATCTTTCGTGGGCATTCCACTAAATTGGCCCACCGTTTGTAGTATTTGAAACATCACTGGTTTCAATTCGAATTGGGTTGCCTCAATATCTAGCCTTCTAATTCCTAGATTTAACTCACTGAAAAGTGGCACAGCATATTGTCTGATGCATCGATCCCTAACATCAGCAATGAGGATGGATTTTGTACATGTTCAGCTTCATTACCTTGGTCTTGATTTTGATTTCCAAGGTCCATCTCGACTTGTCCTTGAGCTGTTTGTTCACGTCTTCTTTGTCTGAAAGTTTGCTCAATTTCAGGGTCTATTGGGAATAAATCGATAACCCGATCTATGCTCATAAACATCTGAAAAGAAAATCACAAAATAATAAAAAAATAAGTTAGTAATGTTAGAAATAACCAAATTGAAAATAAATAATTTCACAAAAAATGACTATGGAAACAGTTGACAATCTCTGACAACGGTGCCAAAAACTTGTAACGTTCGGGTTTGTGTAAGTGTACATAGTCGTTATCAAGTAATAAGTAAGTATCGAGTTATCGTCTCCACATATATTGTATTTGTGCTAAGTCAATTAATTTGTAAAATTATATTAACAATTTGATAATAAAACAACATAATTGAGAAGTGATGATTAAAATATATTAAACTAAATGCAATGATCCCTTATGTGATTTATCCTAACATGCAACTATATGAATGAAATAGATTTTAGCAGAATTAACACAATAAGCAACAATTATAACATAAATAAGCTAGGAAAGTTACTTTAATTAAACTCAAATTATTATCAACATGTTTATCAATATTCGGAAAAATATTCCACGGCAACTCGATCTTTCATGAGTTTGGAAACCACAATAGGTCCTTTCAGAATCCTTTACTTAGTAAATACGCATTTTACAAATCCTTATTTACTAAGGGTTTCTTAGTATTCACGCGAGGTAACAATGACGTGTTAGGTTTGAAACAGTTTAATCACAAAAATCTAAAAACTATGCAGATAACAGAGCCTGGTTAGGGTTGTTATGTAACCTACAATTTAATCGGGTTAGGATCTAAATTGAGCATGCACATTTCAATTATGTGTCCATTAGCCGTCGTTTGGTTAGGATCGCTCAACTAATTTAGGTGCATTTCAATCACGTATGAACGAAATACAGACTTGATTTTAATTGAAAGCATAATCGATTGAGGCACAAACATTATAAGCATGAATCAAATAAATATTATTCAATCAAACTAATTATCCTAGCTTAAATAAAATTAAGCTATCATTGTTGTAAACAAGAATAGTAAAAACATAGCAAACATTCTTGAATTAAGTTAAAGAAAAGAAAGATTAAACCCAAATCAAAGTGGCTGTCACCTAAGACTCTGACTGACGAGGGCTCCTTCGTTCATTTGCTTCGCTCATTTGCTGATGGCTCTTCAAGGTGGCCGACCAAGGGCTCTTTAAGAGGCTAAGATGATGATAGGCATGAGGGCTAAGAGAGTTGAGAGAGGAGAGAATGATGAATGAGTGAGGGATGATTAGAAAAGTGAGAAATTGGGTCTTATTTATAGATGAGACAAGGGAGCTAGTTTGCTAAAAATAGGAGTGTCCATCTTCTAGAATTTCATCCAATGGTGGCTGACCATGATTTGCTAAAATGTGGCTAATTTTTCCTTGATTTAAGTGCCACAACATCATCAGGATCAGGACTCGGTCAATTGCAAATCTCTGGGTAAATCTTTGATTTTTTCAACTCTTCAAGGATCTTGTGTAATTAAACCAAAATTTGATTTATGAACATCCACATGTAGCCAAATTTTGGGTTGACTTGGTCTTCCATTTGGATGGTTTTGTAAAGAACATAAAGCTCTCATACCTGTCCAGTAATAGTAGATAATTTAGAGGACCAAAAAATGTAATTTAACCATTTTAATTAATCAATTTACTTAATTAATTAAAACCCAATTTATTAATGAAACATATTAAAATAAATTATTAATATAACTTTATATTTTATTATTTAATTTAATCATGCATGACCCACTTTATATCTTGAAAATATAATATGCTCAAATTAATATAAAAGAAGCCATTTTGTGCATGAAAACTATAAAATAAATATAAAATCACATTTTAATAATTTCTATGTCCCAATTTCATATTTTCATATATTTCATTAATTTATTAAGTAATTACTTGGTTTTAACAACAAATTTAAGTAAAAAGGTGACGAATTATATAGGAAAAATCCTATTTTGGCACTTGTAGGATTGGCTTGACCGTGTGTATCTTTAAGATCGCCCGTTTTGTCTGATTTTTTCTATTTTTCGCTCCTTTTGCTCCCCTAAGCTCGCCTAAGTGTATAAACATGAAGTTAAAGGATTAGGAGCATCAAATTCACTAAATTATGTAATAAATCATCCAAAAACATGCCAAGCATGGGATTAAAACAAGTTACATTTATGATTTATTAGTCGTGTTTACTTATGATTCATTTTATTGTTGATAGTGTTGTTTTAAAAAAACCGTTTGCTTGTCGCTCTTCTTAAAAAAAAAACTCGATGTTAAACTAATGCAATAGAAAAACCATTTTTCAAGTCATTTTGGAAACTTAGTTGCCTTATCAATTTGCTTTTCAAAAACAGTTCCTTTGCAATGCAGCGGAAACTAGGGAACAATATCAAATTTTAATAAAGCCTGATATCATGCATTATCCGATTATTATGCTTGAGAAATCCATGCATGCAAAAATTGTAGAAAAAATGTTACTAAGCCACAGTCTATAAATAATTAAAAATTACAAACCAAAACCAATAAAGACTTAATAATACTTATTAAGAATAGTCCGAGGTCCAAGGAGATTATCCAAATGCTGAGTCCGATCCTACTTTCGAGGTTTACTTGAAAAGTTAAACACTATTGGGGGTGAGCTTATGAAAAGCTCAGTGTGAGTCAAACAATTATTTAAACAGACAAAAACATAAATATCAAATACAGTGAAACATATTAGTATTAACAGAAGAACACAGAACCATCATTGGAATTTCATATCATTACATAGCCATTATCAAATTGATGTCAAACGGTGTAGGAGCATGGGTCATAATTCATTCGAGTAACAATCATTAACTTCAATACCATTCAATACAACACAATATAATGCACAGCATAAATCAATAACATTCGAATATGTCATGAGCATGATGCAATGCAAAAAGTTCCTACCCATACCATCCACTTTCCACCACGAGTTCCCCAGAACCAGTCATCCGAACTCCTAAACAATATGGGCTTAAGCCCGTTGTGGTTAAAACCACCGATAACAATATGTAGAAAATTCTGCAAGTAAAAATGCAAACAAGCTGCCAGTAAAAATGCGATGAATCACCATTCCCCTCGGTACTCCATGTGCACTGCACTGACTACGAATAATACAGACTTAATATGCCACTGGTACTCCACGGAACTCCTCTGTCAACCACAAAATCCCAACCCAATGCATATGCAATATGTCACACAATCTCATACATAATTATATCTCAATACGTTTCACATTCATTTGAAATACTCAATATGTCCTCAATAATCACATACTTTCAGTAAATGGAAACAATGTTCCAATCTTTCAAATTTCCATTGTGTAAGTATCAATCAATATCATTCAGTTTCACATACTTTACGGATTTTCATTGTGTATTAATAGCACCATTTTCAGTACACAATATAACAAATATCTCATTTATTTAAATCATACATAAAATTAATATCTCAACACATTATATCATTCAATTAAACATTCTCATATCTCATAACTCAAATATGCAATTACAAACTCAATCAAGCATTCATACTATCAAACTAGCAATTTCCTTTAAGGCTCGAAACATACCTAGTTCGGCCACTCAAAAAAACAATAATTTGACTATTAAGCCAATCCCAGCAAGCTAATTTATCAAATAAAATATGATATTTAACATTTTCAAAAAAAATTATGAGTTTAAGATCCACACCTTATTTTTCGCTTCCTCGCAGCACACTAGCGAATCTTCCAATTTTCCTTAATAATTCCTTAAACGAACTTAAACCAAAATTCAGTATAAATTTAATCAATTTACCACTAAAACATCCCCCAAACTCTCAATTATGATTTCAAACCAATCATTGAAATTAAAACTATTTTATGAATCCAAACTAGTTAGATTCCTTACACTGTATCTATGGGAACTGTACGTACAATCGTTCTTCACCTTTACGGATGATTTGGGGTGTTTGGGTCAGAACCTAATTCAATAATATACTAGAAATTAGTAGCTAATTAATGACTAAATTCTTTCATTTAATCAATTCATAACCTTTACCCAACAGCTATGTGGAAATAACAATCTAGTTATCCTTAATTGCACTTACGCTTCACGATTTGTGGGATCCAATTGGCTAATTGATCAAGAAAATCTCTTCCTAATTAAAATTTGATTAAAGGCTGATTAGGAGGGTTCAAGAACACAATTTAATTTTGGAAAAATATGGTCAAGACCCAAGAAACAAAACAACCCCCTTTCATGCACAAAGGCACACGCACCACCATCCATGGTGGCCAAAATTGGGGCTAAATTTGGAAACGGTTTGAGATCTCATTAAAATCTAAAAAAAAACCTTTGAAATATTTTAAAATCCCCCAAATTCCAAATCTATAATTTTTTCAATTGACAAGATTAATCAAGAAATTGAAGAGAAAAGAGATCTTACCCAAGCTAGTTGAGAGAAACGACAATAACACTTTCTTGGCAATGTTCAAGATCAATCTTGGGTTGAAGATTTCAGATTTTGGGATGAACTAGATGACGATAAATGGAAGAAATAGAGTAAAGGAGATGGTGCACAATCTTGATGCAGAAAGAAGAAGCAAGAGAAGGTAAAATGGGAGGTGTAGGCGACGATAACAATGGGAGAACGAAAGAAAATTGAAGAGAAAAAAGGAGAGGAATAGGGTGAACAGCTAGGGTAGGGAAAAATTAAATTGAAGGCTGCAAAATACAATAAAAATTTGTATTTATACTTAGGGTTCAAAGGTATGGATGGCACACATACTAAAAAAACAAGGGATTTTGCAAAATTTAATCATTTTGCAAGAGAAAGGATTCAAACTTGGGACCTCATTTAATTTCCATGCTTTCTCATATTTATTTTCACCATTAGGCTTTTTCCTCATTCTTGAAATAATTTTTCATTTATTTTAAAAACAAGGCATGTCACATACTAGGGTTTAAGCTAAATTGTGCAAAATAATGAAAATAATGCAAAAGGAGGGATTTGAACTTGGGTTTCAAGGAACGTTTCACTAACACTTATCTAAAAAAGCAATACCTCTTTTATTTATTAAAAATGCATATTTCTTAAAAATGCATAGATAATCTAAAAAATAAAGGTATGACCACTCTTTCTCGATTCACAAACCCGATTATACTAACCTCCGATTTTTGGGATGTTACATGTAACCTCTCGAAAATTTGAATGTTTGACTGCTGATTTCTATTGTAGTTAAGTCTTTATTTTTGTGGCTATGTAATTTACTTATGTGTTTAAGGTTAGGGGTTCAAGTCTTTGCGTAAGTTAAGCGGCGATATGTTTTTGCTACTTTGCAGAATTAGTTTAATTGCTCTTTTAAAATTTAATTTTTCTTTTCTTTTTTTTTATTGTTCGTTTCTTATTTTTCTCCTTCTTCGTTCTTCTTTTCCTTCTCTTTTCTTTTTTTTCCTTCTTTTCCTTTTGGCTTACCTTTAAAATGTTTCGGTAGTGTAATCAAGTAATTACACATCTCATTATTGTCGACTGAAAGGTTAATTGCATAAGTTTTATTGTAGAACTTCTGTTAAACTTTTGTTCATTCATTTATGTTGAAGTGGGTTTTGACTTGGCTTGTTTAAATTCTCTATTAAATGATCACTTGGCTTCCTTTTTAGGCATATATATCGAAGGTAGCGATCCCCAACACGCTAATTTGAGTAATTGCCATTGATTCGTCGGTAAGTGTTAGTTTCATTTGAAGGTTTTGCGTCGAATCTTTTGACATAGTTGGTTTTGTGTTGAATTGCATGATTTTTTTCGATTAAGTTGTTTAATTGGTTATTGGGTGGTCATTTTAGGTCTCAGGAGTCTTCTGCGTTGTTTGTACTTCGAAACTATATTAGGCGTGTCGATGCCACATAGTTATATGCTAGGCTGTGTAACTCATTGTTTGTGAATTAGGGCCACACAGGACATAGGCGTGTGTTTAGGCCGTGTAACTCACTATTTTGGAATTAAAGTCACACAATCCAAAGACATGGGCGTGTCCAGGTCGTGTGAGAGGTATTTTGAGATTTGAGTCACACGAGCATGCGTTTGGCTGTGTACTAGACCGTGTAAGTCACAATTTTGAGCCATACGACTATATGCCAGGCCGTGCGTGACATTAAGAGGGCCATACAGGTGTGTGCTAGGTCATTTGGACCACACAGGCCAAGCATCCAGGTCATGTGAATCCACATGGGCGTGTGGGCCGAAATTTAGAATTTTCCCTAGGGTCGTAAACATTGTTCAAATCGAACGTATGCCTTCCATAGGGTTCATATGATTTGAATTAGGCTCTATAACTTGATATATGAGGATCTGAGGTTGATTAAGCTGTTATCAATGCTTACATCTGATGCGATAATTGCTAAAACATTATTTCTAATACGATAACTATTAAGTGATTATGATCTGTATATCTTTATATGAATTATGTCTGGATAATCATACATAAACTCTTGATATCTGACAACTTTGTATTTGCATTGGGATGGGAATATTGAGATAGAGGAGTTAGTGAGTTTAATTATCTATCGGTTCTGGTGCCTAAGCCACAAATATTTCTAATTTTGGCATTTTATTGCATACTAATTGGCAACTAGGCTGCAACTATTCTGAAATGTGACATATAATCACAACACTGTGTGTAGGGATGGATGGGTACTTACTTTAGAATTTGGTAAAGCCCAATAAACCTGGGGCTCAATTTGTCCTTGCGACCTAACCTCAGAACCTTCTTCTATGATGGGACCTTGAGAAACACGAAGTCCCACATAAATACTCAATCACATGCCTCTTCAAATATGCATAGTACTTTTATCTATCAGAAACTGCCTTCAGATGATCCCTAATCAGTCAAACCTTATCCTCATCTCGAAAACTAGCTTAGGACCCAAAACTCGACGTTCTCCCAACTCAGTCCAACACAAAAGAGTACGACACTTACGACCATACAGAGCCTTGTAAGGTGCCATCTGAATACTCGACTAGAAACTGTTATTGTAGGCGAACTCGACTAACAGCAGATAATCATCCCAACTACCTTGAAACTCGATAACAAAACTCAACATATCCTCCAGTATCTGAATCACCCTCTCAGATTGACCATGGGTCTGAGGATGGAACGCAGTACTGAAGTCCAATCTAGTATCCAGAGGTTCATATAACATTTTCCAAAATCGAGACGTGAAGCGAGGATCCCTATCAGAAATGATTGAGACCGGTACCTCATATAGTACCCCATATAGTCTCAGTATCTCAGAAATTTAGAGCTTCGCCAACTTCTGAAGTGAATATTCGGTCCTAACTGGAATGAAGTGCACAGACTTGGTGTAACACCCCGTACCCGAGACTGTTGTCGGAAGCGACCACGAGGTGCTAACAGACATAATTCATGTATGTTCACAGTCCATTTTAAAAATTTCCAGACAACTGGCTAACTGTGTCACTGTCACCTTAAAAATCATATCTTGAATTCCAAAACTCGAACATCAGTTTCATAATTTTTCCCTGAAACTAGACTCATATATCCATCCACAAATTTTTTTCTAGAATTTTTAGTCAAGCCAATTAGTACAGTTTATTAGTTAAAATCTCCCCTGTTACGGGGTTCGACTACACTGACCTTCTTGTATTGCGACTTAGATAACTCCTTATACAGGGCTTCAATACTTATTCTGTTTGATTATAATGAAACTAGACTCAAAAAGGAATCTATACATATATTGCTTGACTTCTAATTATCTCTGGTTAATTTATAATGAATTTCCAAAGTCAGATCATGGGATCCAGAAATCGCTCTGGCCCTGTCCCACGAAAACTTAAATATCCCTTAAAAATACGACTCATATGACCATTTCGTTTCTTCCATATGGAAGTAGATCCATCAAGGTTCGATTAAATAATTTATTCACTATTTAATTCCATTCCTACTATTTTTAGTGATTTTTCAAATTCACACCACTGCTGCTGTCAGCATCTGTCTTTAAGGTAGACTTTACCTATTACATAGTTTCCATGATTCAACTAACCCTTTAGCATATATAGCACAAAGTATGATTGTGATTAACCATTCCAATGGCCAATCATTGCCAAGCACATCCACACCTCTCAATAACCATATACATACAAAACGATTATAACATTATGCTCAAAAATATATATAAGCCATTTTCGCATGCCTATCCAAATTTGTACAATACCGAAAGGTACATGACCAACATAAAAAAGGGTAGTCCTATACATGCCATTTCAAAGTTTAACCAAAAGTGTACCAAAAGGGGCTTTGATAGTGTGGACGACTTCGACTTCGACAATCCCGAGTCCGATAGCTGACGAACCAAAATCTATAAAACAGAGATTCAAAGAAACGGAGTAAGCATTTAATGCTTAGTAAGTTTTGAGCCATGAAATTAGACACAACTAAAGTGCAGCATTCATATGGCTAAATGGACAATTTCATATGCACAAATTCTCAATATCATACTTACTTCACACTACCAACCCTTATATTCATACACAAAAGATCAACTTAGCCAAAGGCCGGTAGCTCATTTATCGACTGAGCGAATACTATTTGTAAGGGATCAACTAATTCAATACATATACGAAACATACCTCATCACTGGGATTTTACGAGCGTATTAATTGAAACTATTACAGTAAGGTCGCTCATTCCCAAGCCAAGTACCTTCGGGATTTAACCGGGTATAGCTACTCTCTCGAATGCCTTCGGGACATAGCCCGAATATAGTAACTCGCACCAATGCCTTCGGGACTTAGCCCGGATATAGTAACTCGCACAAATGCCTTCGGGACTTAGCCCGGATATAGTAACTCGCACAAATGCCTTCGGGACTTAGCCTGGAACTAGTCACTAGCGCAAATGCCTTCGGGACTTAGCCCGGTTATCATCCAAATATTCATGCACATATCAATAAATCATGACACATCTATATTTCATTTTCATAATTAGAGTTCAAACACAAGTCACGTATTAAGCAATCCCATTTTCGGCTCACTAGCCACATACAAACAGCATGGTTTAGTTTGCTTTATGACACGATCTCTATGCACATACGGCTACCCGTCATACGTATAGACTAATTAACTCAACATATAATTCAAGTAGAATCATCATATCACCGTATATTTGTTATGCTCATACGTCATGACTTAATCAAATCGTAAACTAAGTCACGTTACTCGAAAACTTACCTCGGATGTTGTCGAACGATTTCGGCGGCTATTCGATCACTTTTTCCTTTCCCTTATCCAACTTTGGTCCTCTAAGCTCTTGAGCTAATTCAAACAAATTTAACTTATTAAAGTCTCATTATGCTAGCTTATGGCCGAATATGACAAGGAGTTTGATAGGTCATATGGCCACTTTTAGCTCAAATACAAAATGGTCATACGCATTTTTAATCACATTGAGTAATTTAATACAATTAATCTAACATTTCCTCATGTGCACCTTTATGACCGAAAACGCACATCATTAACCTAATATCAATTACTAAGCACTTTAGCAATTTCTCCTTGAGCCGATTATCCAAGTCAAGATAGATTCATCATCATGCTTACCTGTAACCGAACACATGCAACACCAATCCATCTATTCATTCATGCGTGCATCTTATTCAAGCATGTATATCTACAACCGAATTCATCATATAAATGACTATGAATTTACTCAAACAATCTCAATACCACACATGGTGCTCAAGCCCTTTTTCAATTTCAAAACTCGGCTAGTACAACTATATACACTAGTAAATCAAACACTAACAATTGCCCTTCACCTTACTACCATTTCTCATCCAAATAACGTGAACAACAACCATATTTCTCTTCTACTTCGTACCATGGCCGAATGCATCAAAACACCATACCATTTCAATTTTGGTCATGGTTAAACAAAGAACTTAATGTCTAACTCAAAAATGCTAAAAAGAAAATTCAAATGTCATCAATCCACCCTCACATGTATCCTTACAAAGCTTCACTTTTAGCATGCAAATGACATCAACACCAATCCACCTTAGCCGAATATCATCTCCATGACATAGCAAAGATTTGAACCATGGGCTAGGTAGAACTCAAGCTAACAACTAAAAGCATGCATGAATCTCATGGAACAACATCAACATACCTTAACCTAGATACAAGTATGGCCAAACCTCTTCCTAATCCTCTTCCAAGCCGAACATGAAGCAAGAGAGCCCCTTCCTTCTTCCTTCCTCCTTAGAACTTTCGGCCAAAAAAAATGTAAAAGGATGGACACTTTTTTTTCTTTGTTTTCATCATTTTCCCCTCAATTATTTTATTACCATGCTTCTTATTTTATTCATTCCTCCCATGAAACCCCAACATAACATGTTTATGACATGTTTTGCCCATCACACTTTGTCCACCCTATTTGTCATGGCCGGCCACTACTAATTAGGGGGGAAATTGACATGCAAGTCCACCCCTTTTATTACATGCACTAATAGATCCTTATGTTTTGACCTACCACATTTCAAAAGTGTCACACATAAGTCCTATTGACTAAATTCACATGCAATTTACTAAATCGAAGCTTAAAACTTTCACACATTCATATTCACATATTTTAGACAATAAATATCATATTCAAATAATTTGGTGACTCGGTTTAGCGGTCCCGAAACCGCTTTCCGACTAGGGTCACTTTAAGGCTGTCACAACTCTCCCCCACTTAAGAAATTTTCGTCCCCGAAAATCTTACCGGTAAATAGGTTTGGGTATCGCTCTTTCATAGAGTTCTCGGGTTCCCAAGTAGCTTCTTCCATCCCGTGTTTGAGCCATAACACTTTTACTAACTGAACCCTTTTGTTTCGCAACTCTTTCACTTCACGAGCTAGGATACGAATCGGTTTTTTTTCATAACTCATATCGGATTGAATTTCAACCTCTGATGGATTAATTAAGTGTGATGGATCAGATCTATAACGTCGAAGCATCGAAACATGAAAGACGTCGTGAATCTTTTCAAGTTCAGGGGGCAAAATCAATCTATACGCAACTGGACAATTCGTTCGGATACTTCATATGGCCCTATGAACCTCAGACTCAGTTTGCCCTTACGGCCAAATCTGAGTATCTTTTTCCAAGGTGAGACCTTAAGAAACACTTTGTCTCCCACCTGATACTCAATATCTCTTCGTTTTAAATCCGCATACGACTTCTGACGATCTGATGCTGCCTTCAGACTTTCACGAATTATTTTTACTTTCTGTTCAGCATCTTTAATCAAATCCACTCCGAAAATTTTACTTTCACCGAGCTCAGTCCAAAACAATGGCGTACGGCATTTATGCCCGTACAAAGCCTCGTAAGGTGCCATCTTAATACTTGATTAAAAACTATTGTTGTAAGCGAATTCAATCAAAGGTAAATACCGCTCCCATGAACCACTAAACTCGAGGATGCAACATCTCAACATATCCTCAAGTATCTGAATTATCCGCTCGGATTGAACATCGGTTTGTGGATGAAAAGCGGTGCTAAAATGAAGCTTGGTACCCAAAGCTTCTTGCAATTTCTTCCAAAATCGCGAGGTGAATCTCGGATCTCTATCCGACACAATAGAAATCGGTACCCCGTGTAATCTCACAATCTGAGAAACATACAATTCAGCTAGTTTATCCAATAAAAAATCCGTACGTACGGGGATAAAATGAGCCGACTTAGTCAGTCTATCAACAACAACCCAAATCACATCTTTCTTACTTATCGACAATGGCAACCCAGATACAAAATCTATCGTGACTCGATCCCATTTCCATTCAGGTATCATGATCGGCTGAAATAAACCCGTAGGCACTTGATGTTCCGCCTTCACTTGTTGACATATTAAACACTTCGAACCATAATCGGAAATGTCTCGTTTCATACCATGCCACCAAAAATGACGTCTCAGATCGTTGTACATTTTCGTACTCCTCGGGTGAATTGACATTCGGCTACAATGTGCTTCGTTCAGAATCATCGAAATGAGTTCTGAATTTCTTGGAACACACAACCGACTTCTGAACCTCAAACAATCGTCATCATCAATTTGAAACTCTGATTCCATATTCGGAACACATTCAGCCCGTTTTGCAACCAATTCATCATCGACTTTCTGAGCTTCACGAATTTGATGAATCAACAATGGTTTGGCCTTTAATTCCGCCACTAACACATTGTCGGATAGAACAGACAAGTGTACATTCATCGCTCGTAAAGCAAACAGTGATTTACGACTTAAGGCATCCGCAACCACATTAGCCTTTCCCGGGTGATAGTCAATGACAAGCTCATAATCTTTTAACAACTCGAGCCAACGTCTTTGTCGCAGATTTAAGTCTCTTTGGGTCATCAAATATTTGAGACTTTTGTGATCCAAAAATACATGGCACTTCTCACCGAATAAGTAATGTCGCCATATTTTCAAAGCGAATACGATGGCAGCTAATTCGAGATCATGGGTCGGATGGCTTTAATTGTCTCGACGCATAGGCCACAACTCGACCTTCTTGCATCAATACGCAACCCAACCCAAGTAGGGAGGCATCACTATAAATGACAAACTCTTTGCCTGATTCGGGCTGCACTAGAATTGGAGCTTCAGTCAAATAAGTTTTCAGTTGATCAAAACTTTTCTGACATTTTTCTGTCCATTCGAACTTAACATCTTTTTGAAGTAGCTTCGTCATTGGTGTGGCTATCATCGAGAAACCTTTTACAAACCGTCGGTAGTAACCGGCAAGTCCCAAAAAGCTCCGAACCTTAGTAATATTTCTCGGAGGCTTCCAGTTAAGTATGGCTGAAATTTTGCTCGGATCAACTCGAATACTCGATGCG